>NW_016819796.1:467401-514681 GCF_001698545.2 Rhinopithecus bieti | reverse complement strand
ATATATATACACACACACACACACACACACACACACACACACACATTTCATACATAAATATATATTTTTATATATAAAACTATGTTATATATGTAACATATTATATATATAGTTAGTAACTGACATATATAGTTAGTAACAGATATAACTATATAGTTATATATTTTATATATGTGTGTGTGTGTGTGTGTGTGTGTGTGTGTGTGTGTGTGTGTGTGTGTTAGTGCAAAATGTAACCCAGAAATACAGGCTGGCTTCCAGATCCAGCATCCGTCATAAATGATGGACTTCATGACTTGATTGTGAGTATGTAGCTATTGAAATATATCCTAACTCACTAGAGACTGTTTTGAGAACTAGAATTGAGTGATGAGTAAATATTTGTGAATGATCAATGTGGAGAAAGAAAAACGTGGAAGCTGAAAATAGAGGCAGAGGATAAATGGCGGAGGAACTGTGAACACATGAACAGCTGAAAGAGTCAAGTGAAGGAAAGATTTCAGTGAGGAGCACCAACAAGACAAGATCGGTTCCATAAGGTCTTAAGTTTAGTTGATGGAAAAAGTAGACAGCAATATATGGTCAAAAGGAGGAACTGGTTTTGTGGCAAAATGTAATGAGTTAAATAATAGGTAAGGTGAATGGCTTTGGTTCAAATATAGCACTGTAACTATAACGACAGATCACAGCGAAAGATGAAGCTGTGTGGAATGCACGAAATTACAAAAAGAGGGAACATACCAGGAAAATATGTTTTGGGGAAAAACTTACAGAGTAACATCATTTAGAGTGTGAAAAAAGTAAGAAGTGCAAACATGGTGATAGACAAACTATGTTCAAAAAGGTAGAAAGGCAAAGCAGTTCATACAGTGTAAAAGGGGGATTTTACTCATGATTGAGTGGTCAAAACTGACGTAGTAAATGAGGACAAAACAGAAAAATTATTTTCATGTCATATTTAGAGGACAATTATTAACATGCGAAACGTGGTTTTTCTAGACTAATAGACATAATGTCAGATTTTAAAAGGTTATCAAATGAGTTTAAGATTTGCAAAAGTATCAGCAGTGAGTGCGCGATTCTCGCGTTGCGAGCTTGGGTATAAGAGTAACAAAGGAAGACATATAAACTATATGAAGAATGTTAATCTGATAAACAACACTGGAACACGTTAGTGCACAGGAAGGGAGACAAAGTAGGTGAAAATGGAAGACTAAAGGGAAGTGATATGTTTAGAAGAAGGTAGGCTGGCTGAGATGGAACCAAGAACACTTAAATAAGAGTTTGCCTTAAAGAGGAGAGACACATATCTACTAGAGCAGAGGACAAAGAAGAGGATGAATGTAGATGAGCTGAATAAGCACTTTGAGGTGAGAAGAAGAAAACTTAAACAGGGTTTTCTGGATGGCATCTACTGTCTTATTTAAGTAAGAGACAAAAAGATACTTCTCCTAAGAATTGAGAATCAAAGTTTGGGAGACCGAGGTTAAATATTTGTTTTTTGGAGAAGCTACTTTGGGAAATTTGATAGGAAATGAATAAATGATATGTGGAACTATAGAATAGCACTGATACATTTATTGTATTTGCCATTTTTATGCAGTTATATTCAGTATATCACCTTTACTATGAATTATCAGACATTAATTAGACTCTAATTAATGAGTTTTTAAAAGGATTTACCCAAATATACCCCATTATAAGTTGTATGTATATGAACTTTAGTATACACACTACGTTATGCAATTTGTATATTTGCACCACATATTAGAAAAGAAAGAAGAAATAAACAATGTTACTTCTTTGTCATAGTTTATTTGGTTCCCTTGTGATTTTTTTTCCATGACACATTTCTAGGTCAAAATAAACATGTACAAGAACAGCCATGACTAGCTGTTGACCTAAGTATCGCTAATGGTATTGCTATTATAAGTTAGGAAAATTTTTGAATGGAATGCAAAAGGAAGAATGTTTCCTACCAATCACAAGATAAATTATGGTTGTAGCAATCTCCATATGAAGTGGGCCATGAGACTGGAGACATTTGACAAGACACTAAAGGGAAGGTACTGAGAGCAAAGGTTCAGGGATTTGTTTAAAAGTAATTTATTTTTGGCTTCATGCCATCTTTGAGAATCTTTCCCCAGGCAATAAACATCAGAAATTTTATTATCAGTGACCTAGTCTCTGGCTTCTCTGGGAATCAGATAACTTGTCTCATTGTAGCCTAAGGCTACCTTGATGGTTTCCTTCAGGAAAAGTGGCCCTGGTTTGCAATAAAAGTCACAAGGTTAATCTGGTACTCCGAGTTGCTTTTTCCCTATAGATAGTAATTCTTACACTAAATTACATTGTTGTCATTATCTATCTCCCTCATTAATATTTTTGCATTAAAACAGTTCAAATTATTGCATATTCAGCCCCATGTACTCTGAGAGATTCTGGCATTTATGTTGTGGTCATTCTCTGCTATAAATTCTTTGGTAATTCAATCAACGTAAGCTTCATTTTTTATTTCATTAGCATCTCTTGGTGAAGAGATGTATGAGAGGTTAGTCAAATAGCCAGAGCTGTCTTACATGTACCCAATACTATTTCATGAATGAGGAAGTTCCATTTTATTTTACTGACAGTTTTATGACAAGCGCTATCATTTCAGTGACATCTCTACTTTAAAAATACCCTTCTCACTCAGGAATTACAAAAACCAAAAAAACACCCACAATAACAAAAAATGTATGAATACATTATTTTACTCAAAGAAAAGAGTCTTTCTGATGTACAAATCTGTAATTATAAAACTGATAAAACTACACAACATAAATAATACAACTGTATACCCAAAATTATTTTTGTATGTTTTATTTTCCACATTGTTTTATTATGTTTTAGGAAAATAATAAGAAAGAGAGTGCATAGTAATTCAGATGAGAAATGACAATTTTTTCCCAGAAAGAAAAGAAAGTAGGAGGAGATTAAAAAAAATCTAACACTCATATAATGTTGACCCTTGTCTAATGGAATCTTTACATGTGTTATATCTTTTGAACATTTGTCAGTCAGGGTAAGATCAGAAAATTTAAAGTGACTCTAGTTGGTTCTGGTAGAGATAAACTTAATACAGGCAATCAAAGACCACCTAACAATTGGAGGAGTTGGGCACCTGAAGGCCAGGAGGCTGCTTTCAGGAAATCAGGATTTTCAATAATTAATAGGCGCTGCCTCTGATGACCCCAAGGGTCTGCAGCACCAAAACGGATAAGAAGAAAATGAGAAGTCGAAAGCACTTATCACCAATGATCTAAGCTACCTGACCAGACTGTCCTCATTCACTGCCTTTCATTGTTAGTGTTTAAGTGTAAAGAGGTTTTAGGAACTGTAATTTCAGGGTTCTCCCTGTCATGCAAAACTAAAAGCAAAAGTGAGTGGCAATGATGCTGAGTTGATAGGAGACAACCCTGCATGCAGCCATCAAGATGAGCAGAGATGGAGGCTTGGCAGTCCTGCGCAAAGTCATTTTAAACACAAGAGACTGTGATTCACAAAGCTTCAATGACTTCAGGAGGTAAATTATACCAATTCTAATACAGGTATATTATATACAAAAATATGTACATATAAACATGTATAGTAAATATATGTGTGTGCATGTATTTATCAAGAAAGAGAGTGTGCACTTGTTAGAGGTTTTTTGCAACATAATATACATATTTTATATCAGTTAGCCATTACACAATCTTCCTATTACAGACGAAATAACTGACATCCAGAATAGGGAATCTATGTCTGAATACACTACCAATAAATGCAAAACTGAGATTTGAACTCAGTTCTATCTGACTTCAGAGTGTATGCTTTTGACCAGTGCTATCTGCAGATGGATACATTTCAAGGGGCATGCAAGATGATCCATTGGATTGAAGGAAACAAATATTATTATTGCAACCCCAATCAGTTTTACCTTAAATTATTAGGAAAATGCATTATTTATATTTAATATTCAGGTTGCCATGAGGGCTCACAGTTCTTCCACATAATACTTTTATGTTATGCAAAACACCCAGTGGAAGAGAGAAAGTTCTGAACTCTATGAAGTTGATATAGGTATGCCCACTTTCTTCTGTTTTTTTTTTTTTCTTTTTTGTATGTGTGTGAATATATCTGGTGCAAGTTATGTATAACATGATTTCAATAAAGATAAGATTTTTTATTTTATTTTATTTTGAGACTGGGTCTCACTCTGTCACCAAGGCTGGAATACAGGGCACTGTCTCAGCTCACTGTAGGCTCAACCTCCTGGGCTCAAGCAATCCTCCCACCTTGGCTTCCCAAGTAGATGGGATCAGAGGTGTACACCACCACATCCAGCTAATTTTCCTATTTTTTGGTAGGGGCAGGGTTTTGCCATATTGCCCAGACTGGTCTCAAACTCCTGAGCTCAAGTGATCTGCCTGCCTCAGCCTCCCAAAGTGCTGGGGTTATAGTCAAAAGCTACTGTACACAGACAGAAAATAAGATTTTTGAATGCTTGAACCTTTGTAATGCTTTGAAATCAAAAGTGCTATGCTTAAAAACATATAGTGCAATTGCTGAAGTTCACTGGGTAATTCAGAGTAAAATAATTTGGAGTATTTGAATTTAAGAATGAGTCTCATGAACATCCAGCACTGGGTAAGATGGAGTAAGCTCCTTACACTTAAAAATGCTGGGTGGAATAGAAAAAGCAACTGCCAGAAGATTTTGAAAAGGAATCAGAATCAAATCAACTGGAGAGTGGAGTCAAAACTTGAATAAGCAACCTCCTAGAGTGAGATCCCAGAATTTTGTAATTGATTTTCTTTTTCTTTTCTGCTTTGTGTCCTGACATTGTTTTGAAGATGAGTCCTGTCTATGTCCATACCACCCTGAACGCACCCAGTCTCATTGGAAAATGAGTCCTCAGCTAGATTGCATGGACAGCAATACTCCAAGAGGAACGTTGTCTTTCCAGACAAAGGCCCAGGAATAGGGGCCACTGTGGGCAAAAGAATATAAGAGAGGTCTTCTTCCCCTCCCCCTCTCTTTTTTGCTTTCTTGGTTATGACCCAAAGGCAGTTCCAGTTATGAAGCTGTAGCAACCAGGGCAAATAAAACTCAATCTATCTGGCTAGAGGAACAGAAAATGGAGATGCTGCAAGTAGAAGGCTGCATAAGAAATTCTGAAGAGGGGGAGTGGAAAAGGCTATCTCCTCTGTCGGCAAGTTAATTAGCCAAAGGGCCGGATTTACCCTTGGGCTGTGCGTGATCGTCCCCCCAAAACATAGTAAAATCATAAAACCTTCATAATTATTAATGCTCTATACTTAGAATTTCTTCTTGTTCAAAAATCTTCTATTGGGGATGATAGTAAGAAGAGTTAGAAAAGAAAAGCATATAAAATAAAAGTCTTCTAAACAAAGATTTAAATAAGTTTTTATTTATAGATTTTTCATTCGTGTATTCATTCAATCACATTGACTTCATGTAGAAAATAAATGTGGAGTGCCTACAATTTTTCAAGCACTGGAATATAGCAGAGAGAAGAAAATGGAAAGGAAGAGGGGCAAGAGGAAGGAGGAGGAGTTAATGATGAAGAAAAAAAGAAAAAAAGAAACAAAATTGATCAAAATATTTACTATAATGGAATATCATATCCCAGTGAAGAAGAGAGATAATCAAAATATAAATAAGTAAATTATATATAATATAAAGTATTGATAAGTACTAAAGAGAAAAGTATGGACCAGAAAAAACTATATATAAACATCTAGGCTGGGACTGAAGTTTTAGTGTAGCCAGGAAAGACTTCATTGATTAAGTGATTTTCATGAAATACCTTAAAGATGTGTGGGAATAAGTATGTCAGTAATTTTCAGAATATCCCAGGCAAAGGGAAAACAAATAGAAAGTCCCAGAATTGTTTGAAATATGCCTGGTGTGATGGAGAAACAACAGAAGAGCATGGGCATGAAGCAGCAGGAACGAAGGGGATGAAGTCAGAGAGAGCACAGGATGCCAGGTCATGTAAGAAGAGCATTTAGAGCCATCAGTCCTGGAAGGTACTGAGAACTAACATGTCATAAAACTAAGGTTTCAATAGGATCACTCTGGCAATTGTGTGGAGAATGGACCAATTGGGTGCAAGAGCAGAAATGGGGAGATCAGGTGAGCAGCTGCTTGGAATATCCCAGGTGAGAGTGATGGAGATGGCAGTGTGGCTAAAAGGAAGGCGTCAGATTCTGAAAGTACTTTGAATCGAACCAAAGTCTTCCCCAACGGCTGATCTGGAGTGTGAGATAAAGAGAAATATCGAAGACGACTTTGAGTTTCTTGGCTGGAATACCTAGAAGGCTGCAGATAAGGAATAGGAACTTTGGTGTGGGAGGATATTAGGAGCACAGTTTTGGGGAAGATATTCCTGAGAAACTATCAGATATATAAATGGATGTGTCAGGTACACAGGAGAGTGCAAAATTCAAGGAGAGATCTAGACTACAGGCACTTGCAAACACAAACTCACACATTTGAGAGTTGCTGACCAATTTCTGGGGTGTAAAAACTCCCACATGGCCCATTGCCATGTGTGACTTCCATGTGTGACTTCACTGAACACAAGTGAGAAGAGAGAACACTGATGGAGCTGGTACAAGGTGGCTGTAGCACATCGCTGGTGGCTGTTGGTATACACATGTAAGCAGCTATTAATCATAAAAATAAGTTCGAGGACAAGCTTTGGAGAACTAAAATAGGAAGAGGTCAGAGCTAGGATGAAAACCAGCAGAAGAGACTGAGAAGTGGTCAGGATGGGAGGATGGAAATATAAGGACAGTGAGCTGTCCTGAAAACCAAGTGAAGAAAGCATTTCGAGGCAATTTTGTGATTAACCTTGTACGTTGCCGATGATCGATCAGATTGGATGACAAGTCGAAAAGGCCATGGACTTAGCAACCTTAGGTCATTGGTTGGCTGATAAGAAGATTAGTGGAATGACTAATATGCACACCTGAGTGAAGTGGTTTCAAGAGAAATCAGAGGCTGGGCATAGTGGCTCACACCTGTAATCGCGGCACTTTGGGAGGCAGAGGTGAGCAGCACACTTAAGGTCAGGAGCTCAAGACCAGTCTGGGCAACATGGCAAGACCCTCTCTCTACTAAAAATACAAAAAATAGCCCAGTGTGGTGCACCTGTGGTCCCAGCTACCTGGGAGGGTGAGGTAGGAGGATCAGGTGAGCCCAGAGGACAGAGGTTGCAGGGGCTGAGATGGTGCCACTACACACTCCAACCTGGGTGACAGAGCGAGACCCTGTCTCAAAAAAAAAAAAAAAAAAAAAAAAAAAAAAAAAAAAAAGAAAGAAAGAAATCAGAAAGAGAATTTGGAAACAGAAAGTCTAAACAACAGGTAGATGCTGAAGAGAGAATGGGAATTGAGAGGATATTGAATATATTTGCTAAAAACAAAACAAAATGAATGAGAAAGAAAAAGAAAGAAAGAGACTTTCCAATTGGATTGACGGAACAGATCCCAGATCCCAAATACAACAAATGGTTACCAGTCAAATCTAGGAAAAACACTTGTTGGTAATTAAGTTTGAAAAACAAGCCCAATAATTTAGCAAATGAAGCCTTCAGAGAACTTTAAAAAATATTTATATAGTCACTTATTTGAAAACTGTGATAAACATTGAAACAAAATGTATTAATAAACTGAAATGAGGGATAAACTTTCTCTACTTTGTATCACAAATCATTGAAACAAAAATTCAATTTACTTAATTATATTGTTCCCACCAAAATATTATTACTAATAAGATGTAATATTTACCAGAAAACAAAAAAGTTTTATCTTATTTAAAGTAAATAAACTATTTATTTTTAAAGTGATGATTATCTTATATTACTCATCATTCAAAAACCCTATGGTTCTGCATACTATATTAGTGAATGTGCAAAAATAAATTGATAAAAATGAATTGAATTGACAGATCAATGATAGATGGTAAATTGATTGGATAGAATAGTTTCCGGTGATTTATTTTTAGATAGTGTTCAGAATTTTTTTGCTTATAAAGTAAACTTTTGTGAGAAACAGAGAACAGTGCTCTTAACTATTATAATATACTGCCTCTCTATACACACTATTTCTCCTATTAGAAAGACAATAAAATTGAATACGGGGAAAGGAAAAGAGCCAATGGAATATCAGTTAAGTACATGAAAGCAAAACAGAACAAAATACAATTGAAATCATTCTATTGTATAGTCTTCAACAGAGAAGACATGTTTCCAAACAATATAGTTTTACCTCTATTCAGATATTCCTTCAACGGGTACATACTTGGTTATACTTTTCAGCTGCTGCAAAAGATGGATTTTGACTTTTATGCGCCCCAAAATGATAGAGATAAAAGTGATTGTGAAACCACAGCTTCCTCATTTCGTTGCCCATACATAATCTTTCCTTCTGTGCTGTTCTCTCTGCCTATGTGGGATTATTACAGTTACAGACTGAAGGAATATGTCTATTTCTGAAGAGTCCACTCATCAATTTTCTATTTTATATTTCTACATTTTTGTAACATCAAGAATAGTTATGGAATTATTCATTTCTTTTTATCATACATGAAAATATGAGAGCAATGGCAGATTTGTTTTTGTTTTCCTTTAACAGTGATATATAGATGAGGAAGAAATGTATAGCAACAACCCATACACAAAATGAATGAAGAGAAACGGACAAAGAAGTAGATGTGAGTAAATAGGTAATGTTTTCTTCAAGGGGAAACGAGAAGAAGGGAGAAAGAGAAAAAGGGTAAGGCAAAATATGTTGCTTCGAAGAGAATGAAAACATTAAAAACACTTCCTTGTTACCATATAACATATTATCATAGGGTATATTACCATAAAGTTTGTTCACATTTACTTATTACCATAAGGAATAAAATTTAAATAATAAATTTACTCATTCCATAATTCAACCAGTATTTACTGAGCATCACTGCAGGCCAGATCATTTTTCTGGCACTGAGTATCCAACGGTGGACAGAAGAGTCATGATCCCTACCCACATGGAACTTTTAATTTGATACTGGGAATAGATATTAAACACATAAATGTAAATTTTGGTATATCATAAGGGAAAACAGGCTAAAGCAAAGAGTAACAAAGAGTAAAAGAATTTAGGTTCTAGGATACGATGTTTAAGATGCTATTTAAACTGAGACTTTGTGGCAGGAAAATGGGGACAAAACTGGCTCACGAGCATAGTTGAAAAAATAAGTAAAGAACTAAACAAAAGGTAATGTGGCTGGAACTCAATGAATAGGAGAGTTAGAGGAGATGATACTGAAAAAAAGGCAGAGATTGAATTATGCAACACTTGGAAGGTGAAGTCATTGACCTTTGGTGTTTATCACAGTTGAAACAGCACTCTAATTGCTTCTGTAATTAACTTGTTTTATCTTCTCAAGCACTGTCTGAGAAATAAAGTTTCACTATGAACATTCCCATTTTAAAGATGAGCAAGGCGAAGGGATGTGCTGGAGTTCACACAGCTAATACCTGGAAACAGCCAGAAATCTATGCTGTCAATCTTTGTTTTCTCATAATTAAAGACTGTATTTTGCTGAATCTTAAAGAGTTTCAGCTTGTATTCTAGAAGTAATCAAAGGTGACCACAGGGTTCTAGGTGGTGAAGTAATGGGTGCTTTTGCTTTTCAAAATATATCTGGTTATTATGTAGCAAGTGGATTGAAGTCGGGCAAGAATGAATTAGGAAACCAATAAACCAGATAGGACATAATGGAAGCTCAAGATAAAGGGCGAGCATTACAAATAGAAACAGATGATTTGGGAAATATTTTGCAGGTAGAACTAACCCAAGTTGCTAGTGAATTAGATGAGAAATGTGTCAAGGACAATTCCCTGAAGTCTTGCTGGCACACTTAGTTGGATAATGTGCCCTTTACTAGATGGAAACACTAGACTAATTGCAAGTTCAGTTTATGACATGTCACTCGAGCAATAACCGTGGCATTTCCATGTACCATTCAAATAAGCCATTGTATAACTATGTGTTAGATATGACTTCTAAATTTCTTTTCAAAGAATTAATATGTCAGTATGTTCAATTCTCTGCCTTCTACTTTCAAACTTAACTTCCTCCTAAAGCTACCTTTTTTGATTACCTCCTCCACCCTGACTCATTCCAATTACCTACTCCACCCTGATTCATTCCGATCACCTGCTCCGCCTTAGTTCATTCTGGATGACCTGCTGCACTGTAACTCATCCCAACTACCCGCCAGCAGCTCTGCCCCGACTCCCACCAAAGCATTCACCCCGCCATTCTCTTCAAATTAGCCAATCGGAATTAGGTTAGCCTGTGCTGTCTAACCCTAGCCAACAGGGGAAGGACACAGCATCAGGGCCCACGTGTGTCAGGGATAAGAACCCCTTCCCCTCCCTTGTCTAAGTGTGCGCTCACCATTGCTCCATCTGTAAGGGCTCACCCTTCTACAGAAGTAACTTGCCTTGCTGAGAATTAAAAAGAAAATGTTGTATTTGAGTGCTATTCCTTTTGCGGCACCAAAACTTTTTATATAACATATGCACCTTAGAAAATATACCAGGACTAAAGATGTAACTTTAGGTGTCAGAAAATATCGATGGCTTTGAAAGCAATGAGAATGAATTTGCTGACCTGGAGGGAAGGTGTAGAAAGAGAATAAAAAAGAAAGTGGGAAGTCAAGGCTTTACTAACACCTGCATTTAGAAAATGGTAAAGCAGATACTTTTGGCCACAGAATGTTCCGGCTTTCCTTTTCTCTCTGAACACTTTTCCTACTCATTCCTTGATTTTTAATCTAGTAATGTGATACACTCATGTTCTTCCTGTGCTTATAAATCAGTCGTAAAGAACAATGGTCATGGTTGATCAATGTTCCTTAGAAGTTAAATGAAACATTTAAGCAACTAGTGAATAATACTCTGCTAGAACGCCTTAAGAGTCCATTCCTCCTTGACCTTGGTTTAGCACTACAGCAGAGGCTGTTGTCACAAGAAATATGTCACACCAAAAGATTGTTAAATCAAGGGAAGATCTCTTGTTGGCTGTTTGTATACACTTTGTTGTGGAAATGCTGAGTCCTTTAGTCTTTAATCTTAGTCTGCCAGCCTGACAGCTTTGAAATTGCTGCAGAAAAGCTTCCCTGAAAGAGATAAATCAGTATATCATCTGCATAAAAAAGACAATGTATCACCATGGTAAATAAGATAGCCAAATGAAGTGTAGATACTGGAGAAAAGCTCTCATAGGAGGCTCCATAAGAAGACAAGCGAATTTAAGAAGTTTAAGAAAACCAAAGCCACATAAACCATACAGTAATATAAAATTTCATCATGGAATTTATACATACACATGCACACACACACAAATCTAATTATGAGCTTCCAACATTTCCTGAAAGTCTCAGGACATCCTGAGTCTGTAATTATAGTTAAGAAATAAACAAAAATAAAGATCCCAGGCATCTAGTGAAAAGGTCAACATAATAAAAATAATAAGCTTCTTCAGATAAGAACCCCCTGTAGGACCAAATTCAATTTGGCATTTAAGTAATAATTTGATACATCTGATCCCCATGTCTAAATGGATCTGATGTGAGGAATACAATATGACACATAAATTGGAACTACCATACCATGATATGCAGTAACATCTTTGTATAAAAAGAGGGTGGCTTTGAAAAACAGCAGAAACTTAATTTCCTGAAGTCAAGGAGGCTCCTGCTTTATTGAAAGCCTAACTAACCATTACAATCTTGCTTGACTGAAAAAGTGGTTGGTGATGGGAATGTTTTCCAAGGCTACAGGGTCTCTTATGAGCTAACCCATAAGCCCTACTGGAAGCAGAGCCTGATAGTGGTATTGTACGGCTGCTCTCATGCCCTTGTGGTGATGAAAAGCAGAAATTTCAATATATGCTGTAGGACCTGAAATAGACAGGTCAGAATAAATAGATCATTCAATGTCAGAATAAAACATGGTGATGGTCGGAGGTGCCAACTAACTGCAGATGTTCTCAGTTTTCTTAAACAACAAATTCCAATAGTTGAACTTCGGCTCAGTGCATTGTTAATCATCTGAGCGATGAATTAACACTGAAACAACTATTTTCATCTTTTTTCACTTCATTTTTCAAGAAACATGATACGTCTTTTTTTTTTTTTTTTTTTTTTTTGAGATGGAGTCTTGCCCTGTCGCCCAGCCTGGAGAACAACGGTGCAATCGCAGCTTGCTGCAACCTCTGCCTCCTGAGTTCAAAGGATTCTCCTGCTTCAGCCTCCGGAATAGTTGGGATTACAGGTGCCCACCACCATGCCCAGCTAATTTTTGTATTTTTAGTTGAGACGGGGGTTTCATCATGTTGGCCAGACTGGCCTTGAACTCTTGACCTCGTGATCCACCCTCTTGGACTCCCAAAGTGCTGGGATTATAGGTGTGAGCCACCACACCAGCCATGATAAGCCTTTTATAAAAACCAAAGATTCATTTGGAGGCTATCACAATATAGCAATAGTTGCTGAATAAAACTGCAAAACAAGAACAAGACTGCTATAGGGAAAAAGGTGGGGACAACAAAGTAAAATAAGCCTCATTTTATTTTATGTATTTATGTAGGTATGTATTTATTTATTTAGACACAGGGTCTTGCTGTGTCACCCAGGCTGGAGTATGGTGGCATCATCATAGCTCCTTGTAGCCTCAACCCTCTGGGCTCAAGTGTGTGTGCCACCATGCCCAGCTAGCTTTTTTCATTTTTTATAGAGATGAGGTCTCGCTATGTTGCCTAGGCTGGTCTTGAACTCCTGGACTCAAGTGATCCTCTGACATTGGCCTTCCAAAATGCTGGAGTCAGAGGCGTGAGCCACTGCACTGGGTCAAACATAAGCTGTAAAACGATGTTTTCAATTGTGTACTGCACTTGAATTACTCTTAATACTACCGACCAATGCTACCATTGACAATGCTAATATTTAGACAACTGATTAACATTGTCAGGGAGAAAAACTGAATTTGAGGAAAACAGCCAAAGTATCTTTTAGGAAGCTGATTGGATATGATATTGGTGTTGGCATAAATTTTCTAGATAACTTGAGATTTCAGAAAACAGCAGTCAGAAGTTTCCAACTGATGATGAAATACATGATGTTAATTTATTTTATCTCCCTTTCCATACCCATTTTGTTTTCCCTACATTATCATACAGGTAATTTGAGTTTCTCAACACGGCGTCGTCACAGAGCATCCACACCTCACACCCTACTGTCTCCTTTTAACCCTCCCACCTACCAACGTAAAGCTCTTTCTGTATCTCATTCCCTCTACACCTACCCTTTTTCTAATATTAACGCATAGTTGCAAGTTAGTACGTTGAAGACACATTTTAAAATTAAAAGTTTGGACTCAATTCCCAGTGCTGTTATGCAGAAGAAAGAAACTGAGAACATTATAAAACCTCTCTATATGTATTTTCTGTTCTGTTGAGTAAAACTAACAACAATATCTAAGAGTTTAAGTAAAGATAAAATGAGAATGTGGATGTAGAAAATGGTTTTCCATATATGAATGTCACTATTAGCCATGTGCTACCACATTCAGGTATCCATGCCCATTAGAAATGAATCTAATTTTAAACTTTCAGGCATAGAATCTAGTTAACACATAGAATTCTTGTGACATTCCAGAACCTATGTGCAGAATTTGTTTTCGTTTTGGTTTTTGGTGTTGATAAATACCCACTAAACCTCCAGTATGAATGTTGGAAAGGATACGAGATTGTGAACATCATTTATTTTCTCTGACAAGAACATTTTGAACATCTGAGGTATGTTTGATTAATTTTCAGACTTATGAGTTGACCCCCTCAAGGAAAAACCCAGAAAGCATCTCAAGAACTTCAATTTAACAGTGAAACATTTAGGAAGTAGGCTCATCAAGAATTTATTTTGTTCTCAAGGGCAGTGGTGGTGAGGGCATGCAATTATGAGGCCAGCAGTGATGACAGTTCCCTGGGACAGACCTAGCTTCAAGCGAGCAGTGGCAGGCATGGTGCCTACTGACATTGCTCCACGGGGTGGTAGCAGCGTCAGTAATGCTTCATCAGGTGAACTCTACAGGAAAGGTGCTGGCATCATGCCTGGAAACATAGCCTGAAGCTTGGTTTTTCCATGCCAAAAAATGTGTGAGTTACCCCATATTCTTTTAATAGACACCATTTCTGCTTAATCAGCCAGATTCAGTTTTGGCTCCTGGCAACAAAGAACCCTGACTAATGCATCCATTCGTTGCCAGTTTGCAACCATTGAAGTGATATTCAGAGTAGGTGCACAAGCTGCAGAGAATAAATCCACAACCAGACTCTGAGTAAAGGTGAAACTAAAAGAGAAGCACCCACTAACTCATTTCAATTGAACAAAACGTCCCACAGAAAAAAGGCTAAGTGTGTGGTTCTCTCTCCAAGGCCTGATCAGCTTAGCTGCCCACAATTAAGTAGAAACACACACACACACACACACACACACACACACACACACACACACGAGACAGAGAGAGAGAGACAGAGAGAGAGGCATAGGGGTAGGAAAGTCCATATGTATAACTGAAATATGGATCTGCCCATTGTCATATGGGGCTATCTTGAAATGAAATCAACAAGCAGACTTAGTTTTTAAAGTGTTTTACTATCTAAACTACAATTTGCCGGGACTAAAAGAGACTATTTGAGACATAAAATGACGCCGACCCCTCAGTAGGTGACAAGCAGAAGGCACAACGAGAAGGTTGCTCAGCCCCCAAGAAGGCCATATCCTCCAAGTTCAGATGTGGCCAAGCAGAAGGGTGGAAGAGGAAGAGCATTAAAAACAGTGGATGCTGAAGCACCTTCAAAGACCAACCAGAGCTTAATCAGCGAACATTCCCCACTCTTGGAGTAGAACAACCAGGCAGCTCCAACTCACTGACATTCCAGATTGCTCTGGCTAATGTCTGCTCTTTGCCCACTATTTCTCCTTTCAGGATAAGATCATCTTGTACCTATTCCACTATTGTGTATCTGGGGTTTGAAGGAGAGGAGAGGACAGGACAGCAGATTTCTTTTCTTTTTAGTTCACAAGTTTCAGGTCCCAGGGGATGCTCCTGTGAACTGGGCATAATCAAAAGCTCTTGGACACTGAACTGGATTCAGTGGGTGTTTAAGACTTTTAGGCTTTCCTAAGAGGTTAGTGTGTTCTGCATGTAAGAAGTCTAGTGAACTGACCGTTTTGCGACCTGAAGGGTGGATAGTGATAGTCTATGCTGCTTTGGTGTCGATCACAGATATTTCTAACTGTCCAACATGCATGATATAATTGTGCTCTCTGTACCTTAGGAATAATGAATGGTAAGTTTATTTCTTTGCTCAGTGTAAAGCAAGTGTCACTTATGATAAGAAAGCTAAAGAGACAGTGTGCAATTTATTACTCTCTCTTTCCTCCCCTGCCACAGGGACAATATTCCTGGTAGCAGCTGTTCCACCAGCACAGGACCCAGGGTGGCAATGAGGAGGAAGAGAAATCCCAGTGACTCTTGCTAGACACACAGCAAGAGCAAGAATAAAATCTCTGTTGCCTTAAGCTGCTGAAAGGGGAGGTCACTGTTTTTACCATAGCATGTTTGAGACCAACCTGCTTGGCAGAGATATCATGAAGCTCAGTCTCTAATCCTGTTGCTGCAGGCCATAGGTATGCTGGAGAGGGGGATAAGGTAAAAGAAAGACAGATTGATATCTTGCAAAGAAATGATCTATGCTGTCTTAAATTTAAGATTTCTTAATGCTAAGTGTAAGCGCTACAAAGCAACAGAATATAACCTTGTAAATACAAGGTTTCCATGTGTCTGGAAGTAAAATCACTTTCATTAGAATTAATGTTTTGATTCCAATTGCCACGCATAAATAATGAAAAAAGGAAAACCTACACAGCAAACAGTTAACTCTACTACTCTTTATGTACGGGTACACAAAACCTACACTCTCACACGAGGAAAAGCAATAAATACTGGGTAACTGGGAGAAGACCCCTCTGGATTAGGAATATATTGGCAAATAATATTAAAACTTTACCAGACTGTAATCTGATTTCTAAAGTTAGTTTTATCAATCTATCAAAATAAAGTTGATAAACTGAAACCCTTCCCAGAAGAAATGAGGAGCTTCATCCCGGGTTCATAGGTAGGAGTGACTTATAAGTCTCTTATCTACCCATTCACCTAAACCACAGATACTTTGCTGTCACTAAATCACACTCCTTTTATTTGTTTTCTCTTAAGAGTAAATATTCACAATCTGTTCTGATTAACATTATTATTTCTTAGTAATTTTTATCTTTTTAATGGTAATACAAAAGCAAGTTTATATCTAGTATTTTCAGAATTAATATCGGCCGGGTGCAGTGGCTCACATCTGTAATCCCAGTACTTTGGGAGGTCGAGACAGGTTGATCACTTGAGGTCAGGAGTTCAAGACCAGCCTGGCCAACATGGCGAAACCCTAGCTTTACAAAAACTACAAAAATTAGCTGGGCGTGGTGGTATGCACTTGTAACCCCAGCTACTTGGGAGGCAGGAGATTCACTTGAAACTGGAAGGCAGAGGTTGCAGTGAGCCGAGATCCTGCCCCTGCACTCCAGCCTGGGTGACAGAGCGAGACTCCATCTCAAAAACAAACAAACAAACAAAGATTAATACAGATTTTTATTTCTCCTGGAAGGTTAATAAGGTTAAGGATCTAACTTTATTTTTCTAAAGAGAGAGTTTGCTTAACCAACATATCAAAGAAGTAAATAAGCATACCAAAGAAGGGAAATCAAAAAACATGTATATGAATTAAAACAAAAGCAAAAGACAAAATGATTATAGAATTAGGGAATAAAGGAGCTATTTTGTTTTGATTGAGGAAATACCCTGAACAAATAAACAGAGAATAAAAGTAAATGCTCATATTTCTAAATGAGAAAAACTCCTGGCAAAATCGCATTTATCATTCTTCTACTTGCGACATCTCCATTGTCTTGCTTTAAGAAGAAATCACTGAGGAAGTTTCAAGTTTGTGAATCGCACTGTACTCCTTTAAACTCTTGTTTTCTCATCTTCCTAACTTTCTCATTTAAATTTGATCTTAAAAACTTAAATTGCAAAAAGACATCTACCCATAAACATTAGGTTTATTTTCTAGGTTAGATATGGTATCAAATTATTAAGGCCTAAGCTCATGAGGAAGGTACTTATTCATGTTCTTATTCTTAGAGAGACCAACTTTAGTATAAATGGTACAGATTTCCTCCATTAGTCCTAGAGAAAATATAGTTCCACAGCGAGAGAGGTGTTATTAAGCAAAATAAATAAATAAATAAAAAGGGAGGTATGTGTTGAAATAAAGTGTCTCTCGCAGAACCAGCATAAGAAGAGTCCATACATTCATCTGACAATCATGTTGTAGCCGGCCAGGAGTCTGAGTTTTGTAGTCCAAGTCGGATATAGGACTTTCATAGCTGTCATTGCTACATCTACCTTGGAAAAGTTACAAATCAGTTCTTGGATAAGTTTCACAAGATTAAGGGACATTCCCAGTCTGTCCTGGGAGGTCCTTTTTGAAGGCGCAAGACTTTGCTCTCACACAGTTGCTTTTTGAGATCTTAAAGTCCCTGCGTGTTCAAACTACCATTTGAATACCTGACAAGTAAAATATGAATTCACTAAATGACAAGTTAGCATAGGTAATGCCAGAAAAATATTGGTATTGGAATGGTGTAAATGAAAGGAAAATGACAGATAGCATGTCACATTTGGAGAAATATAATTTTAAGGGTATTCACTGGGAAAAGGGCTGAGAACCAATGTCAACTTTAAAGAGACTAGACCTTCCTGCAGACCAGGGGTTCTCACGAGAGTGATTTTGACACTCCTCCACCCCATCCCTTGAGACACTTTGGCAATGTCTGAAGCTATTTTTGGTTGTCACAACTGGGTAGAGGTCAGAGATGCTGTTAAACATCTTGCAATGCACAGAAGAGCCCCATTAAAGCAAGCATGATCCTATGATCCAGCACAAAGTGTCAAAAACTCAAGGTTGAACAACTCTTCTGTGAACAGTTCCAGAATTCTAGAACTGCACATATTCATCACCTCCCCAAATCCAGAAAGAAAACAAAAAACTATATTTCATATATCTTTGGAAATGTTTCTTTAAATAAAAAAGAGAGCTAAGTTTTTCTTATGAACCTTTATATCACATCACATCACAACACCTTGAAGGAGTATAAGTGCTTTGATTTTAGCCAGATCTCACTTAGAAAAAATTCATTTTGCTGATTATCAGCTTTCTACTTTGGATGCACTAAACTCTTAGTACCAGTTTTCTCATCCGAGAAAATGGACGTATCAAAGCTTCATTTCAGCAATGTTATAATGAGTAAATGACAATATTCAGAAGGACCATTCAGAGCAAATAATACCAAACAGTATTATTATTGTTATCATTATCACTATTTTGTATGAGATAATACAGGCTACTAAAATCCTATGCAATTAAAATGGAAAAACTAAAGAATACTGATATTGTTCTAGTGGAAGATCTCAGTAAGAAAGAATAGACATAAAATACATTATTCTCAAGCCTCAAAATTTCCAGCTGACATGGTTCCTTTTGGAAAATGGGACACTAAGTGATAGGGTTTGGCTCTGTGTCCCCACCCAAATCTCATCTTGAATTGTACTCTCATAATTCCCACGTTGTGGGAGAGACCCAGTGAAAGATAATTGAATCATGGGGGCAGTTTCCCCCATTCTGTTCTTGTGGTAGTGAATAAATCTCATGAGATCTAATGGTTTTATAAGGGGCTTCTGCTTTTGCTTCTTCCTCATTCTCTCTTGCCGCCGCCATGTAAGAAGTTCCTTTCATCTCCTGCCATGATGGTTAGGGCTCTCCAACCACATTGAACTATGAGTCCATTAAACCTATTTTTCTTCCGTCTCAGGTATGTCTTTATCAGCAGCATGAAAATGGACTAATACACTGAGCTAAGACTAGCTTGTCTTCCATATGAAAGAGAACATGATGATAAAATAGGTACTTGCTATATTTTAAACTAATGGAATTCACTAATGTAATGGGGGAGGGATATGTCATGTGCACACTCTAAGGTAAATCCCAGTGAGTCGCACTTTGTATAATCCAGTCTACTTGAGTGGGAGCAGAAACTGACTTGTCTGTAACCAATAGAATATGGCAAAGGACATACGCAACTCTGTGATTATGTCAAATTATGTAAGACTCTCTTAGCACTCTGAACAACAACTCTTGTTGACTTTAAAGAAACAAACAGCCCCAGAGCAAGGAATTACAGGCAGCATCTAGGTTTTGAGGGTGGCGTTTGGTCTGTAAGCCTGTGTGATTGGGACTCTCAGTCACAGAGCCACAAACAAATATATTCTGCCAATGCTGAACAATCGTGGAAGTGCGTTCTTCCAGTTAGGCCTCCAGTTAAAAATATATCCCAGATAACATCCTGATCTTCATTTGGGGAGACCCTGAGCAGAGAACTAAGATAATCCATGTTCAGAGCACTGACCCATGGAAACTGTGAAACAATAAAAATGCATTGTTTTGAAGCCACTAAGGTTGTGGTAATTTAGTGTGCAGCAACAGAAAACTAATGCAAGAGGACTGGCTGATTATATAGCATCTCCAAAGTATGAGTAAAATCTTGGATATTTATGGTATAAAGGATCATTCAATCAAACTACGACATAAACAGATTCTATGAGTCATGAATCCAAACCAGTTAGGCATGATAGACCTATCTTACAATTGTATTGTGTGATTACACACACAGACACACACACACACACAGTGATACATAAGAAAATAAGAGTATTCACAGCTGTGAAAATATTTCATACTTATTTTACTACAAATTTACAAGTGGATCTTCAAAATCTTTGTTTTAACGCATGAATTTCATATCCTCTGGAGATAAATGAGAACCAATTAAACCAATTTACTACACAGGAACTCTTAATTGACAGTACTCCTACAACATATTATCATGCCAGTAGTCTGGATGGAGTATATGAATATTTCAAAATTATAAATGTTATAGTAAATATTATAGGTACATGAAAGTCAACAAGAAAAATTAGAATGCAGTTATTCATTGACAAAATATAAGATCAAATTAAATGGGCTTAGGAAAAACCTCTTGCAATTAAATAATGCTGAAGTCAAGGTCAAGTTTTAAAGGAATGCATGATTGCATTACACCTTACTTTTTTATCAGCAGCATGTAGAGGACATTTTAATTGACTCAGAAAATATATCACAATGGAATTATATATAAATGTAAAAGAAAGTCACTTAACCTGGTAATCAGTAGAGAAAAAAACCATACACGAAACGAAGCAGCATTACATTTATGCACATGATAAATATAGGCAAAATGTGGAAGAGAAAATTGTGAGCAAAATGAAAGATGATCTTGTCTGAAGAGGACAGCAAGCCTCACAGAGGGACATATCTTCTCTCTGCGCCTGTGCATGTCTTCCACATAGTTCCCTTCCTCACATTTAAGTTAAAAGATGATTTTCAGATAAGGGTTGTGATTTTCCTGGTCCGAAAACCATACATGGCTTTTAGGGACTCTGAATCCTTATTAGAGTTAGATGATAATACAATCTGGGCAACATTTACACTAATTAGCTTGTTTTATACAAATGCACCAGGCTGATATTATTGATGTCACCATGAACACTTGGTTCCTTTTGTATTTAAAACAAACATGCAAATGGATAATTAGGTAGAAAAACCTCCCAAATAACTTTGAACAGGGTGAAGTCACAGCAGCAATCAGTATCTGGTTCAAAACCAGGACTGAAAATAACAATAGGGGAATAGGTTAATCTGGTGAGTGTTAGCTTTCTATGTCTATAGAATACAATAATAACACATATGCTTATTGTGCTAGTCAAATCATATTGTGTTTATTAACAAATAATGCCTTACAAATGGAACAAAATCTCTTTTCTTCAAATGTTGTTCTTGCTGGTTTTAAGTTATCCAATCACTAAATCAAACCACAGCCACCATTTCCTTTTATGTAAATAGCAGTTTTCACACTGGATTCCATTATAAAAGGCTCTCAATAAACATTAGTTTTAAAGAAATATTCCCTTTTTATTTAAGTTGCCAAGATTGTAGATGAGCACAGAAGGTTATATGTCTTCTTCCAACTCAGTGTTACTGACGGCATGAAAGTTCTGCTGGCAACAAATCATTGCAGTGTAGCATCGACAGGAAGGTTACACTACTTTGTAGTGTGGATTAGGATATTCACGATAAAGCAAGAGACTGCAAAGCCAACCCCAGTATAAATGATAATCACAAACCACTGAATTGTTTCTGTACTATTCTGGGCAAACCTTCCCGTGTAATTGCCTCAACAGGGAAGGGCTAGTCTTTTCCATCTTTGCATAATGCGAGGAAAATATTGGGTCAGATGGCAGGATACTTTCTTTCATTATTGTTCCATGATTGCTGAAGTGAAGAAGTATAACAGCAACCCATTTTAGAGACAGGTGGGTTTCCTAGTAGCAAATTCAAATGGTGTTGGTTTTAGTAGTATTGGTAATTCCGACAGCAAATATCTTTGCACAACTCAAATGAGGTAGATAAACAAATTCAGATAATGCTACAAGGCGAGTGCCTCCTGCAGTTCTCTCAGCCTCCTGAAGCTGTGGTAGTGACATAGCATAATTCACTGAGTCTCTAGAGTGTCATAGTCTAATGGCATTTCACAGCCATGGCACATCACATTACATTATGCTCACAGTGTCACCACGTAAGCCACAGCACCATAAAGTGATAACATCACGTAATGAGACATGCAAACTCAATGTAATGTGACATACAAGAAAATCAATGCAGCATATCACTAAAAGTGCCCCAGTTTGGAAGGGGTGAGAGTACCTATGGGCATTTCAAATGAATTTACAGATCATTCATTTCCTACATAATTTTACTGTATTTAATTTCTGTGCATCTACAGACTTCCACAGAGAAATCTCACGTTGAATTTGCAAGCTGTACAACTACACAACCATATTTCTTTTCCGGAGGAAGCCATGTAGTAAAATGTAAATATGTAGCATAAAATATTTGAAAAGAATTTAAAGAACGGCAAGAATTTCATTTTAAAAGGATGTTCTCTTTGCAAATATTGTATAAAGGGCTACACATTTCTTAAATTAACTGGCACAATTCTGACCTCTCAACACGAGAAAAGACCCTTTCAAAAGAAAGAAATAGCAATTATAAAAGGATTAAAAGGTAGGATTTATCAGGAAAGACTACACAGTACAGGGAGTTCTGGGTAGAATTAGAAACTAGAGCAACAAGCATTTCTTCAACAATACAGTCTTTCGTTGTAGGAGGAAACACTCTCAGCTAATATTATCCCAAAGCCAGGCAACCAGTTACTATAGGAACTCTCTAGGACTACATTTCTAATACCAAACCACTGACAACATTGCCTTTGCATTTTACACCAAGAAGCACAACAGTGCGCTCTCAAATATGATAATGAGCACACCCGTTATAGCAAATAAAATGAAAGATGGAGTTAATGTCATTAAGAAATAGTTTAGGGCTGGGCACGGTGGCTCACGCCTGCAATCCAGCACTTTGGGAGTCCGAGGTGGGTTAATCACAAGGTCAGGAGTCTGAGACCAGCTTGGCCACCACGGTGAAATCCTGTCTCTACTAAAAATACAAAAATTAGCTGGGTGTGTTGGTGGGTGCCTGTAGTCCCAGCTACTCGGGAGACTGAGGCAGGAGAATCGCTTGAACCCAGGAGGCAGAGATTGCAGTGAGCTGAGATGATGCCATTGCACTCCAGCCTGGGTGACAGAGTGAGAGTCCGTCTCAAAAATAAACAAACAAACAAACAAATAGTTTAGACGATTGATGGTGTTTCTAAACAGCAGGAGTCACTGCATTTCAAGGTGATAAAACATGCCTAGCAACATTGAATTAGACTAGAAGATACTCTTTTTTGACACAGAGTCTCACTCTGTTGCCTAGGCTGGAGTGCAGTGGCGTGATCGCCGCTCACTGCAACCTCTGCCTCCTGAATTCCAGCAATTCTCCTGTCTCAGCCTTCCGAGTAGTTGGGACTACAGGTGCCCACCACCACACCCAGCTAATTTTTGCACTTTTAATAGAGACGGGGTTTCACCATGTTGGCCAGGCTGGTCTCGAACTCCTGACCTCGGATGATCCGCCCGCCTCGGCCTCCCAAAGTGCTGGGATTACAGGTGTGAACCACCACACTCAGCTGAAGATATTCTTAAGATAATTTTTCACTTTTGAGGGTATTGTTTTCTAATTTTCATGGCATAGTTTTTCAGACTGAGTCAAAGAAATTCGGCAACTAGATTTAAAATAACAGAAAAATGTAATGAAAGAAAAAATTTAAAGCACTGCTATATACATTTATGCAAGTTCGAAACTCTCCCTTGTGTATTTTTGATGGAAATACGTTTTGCCATGTACCTCCTTTTATTCTGTCCAATGTAAACATTAGGAAAACAATCACTTTAGCACTGTTTCCAGTGTGGGAATGCACGTGGATCGCACAGAGCAGTTGTCTATCCCCTTCCTCTGCAGTTTTAAAACCGTCTCCTTGTCTATTTTGCCATGCTTGACAAGATACTTTGGGGTTGAAATAGGCACAGCCTGAAAGTGATCAAAGTTTATTTAGAAGCTAATGTAGACAGTAAATCATAGAAATCACAATTCTGTTGTCAAATAAAAAAAAATTCTGGATTTTCCTTATTTTCTTTTTGTGTGTGTCATAAAAGTAACACAATATGAAATTTACCTTCTTAATAAATTTCTATTAATAGTAACAGTCCAGAATTGTAAACCTGAAACACAATGTTGTACAGCAATTTTCTAGAATCTTTTTATTTTGTACGACTGGGTCTTTCTACCCATCGAATAGCAACTTCCCACTTCTCCCTTCCTCCTAGCAAATGGCAAGCAATTCTCCTTCCAGCTTCAAAGAGTTTTGACTACTTCAGATTCTCATACAGAGGAATCGCACACATTTATCTTTCTGTGACTGGTTTATTTCACATAGCATAATGTCCTCAAGCCTCATTTACATTGTAACATCTGAGAGGAGTTCCTTCTTTTACATGGCTGAATAATACTCTATTTTATATATAAAATACATAATCTGGGTAAATCATGGGGTAAAGCCATTGATGTGGAACGTTTAGATATCCTTTTAGATCATTTGTTAGCAGTTTTCCTGGTACATTTTGTTGTCATTAAAACAAAGGAAGAAACTGGTAAATATAATATAAACATAATATAAACAGATATGTAAAAACTGTTCACCTTGGCTTACATGTAGCTTAATCATCAAGTTCTCCAATGCTGGGCTCTGTTATGCACCTGCTCTGACTCAATCCTGTTCTTGTGTGTTGTGATATATTATTTGAGTGTTTACAGCATGCCCCCCCACCCCCACCCCACTCAATTCTGGCAAGCACCTTTAAAATTAAGTTAACATTGAGTTGCAAACCAAATCATGCAAAATAATATACAACTTAAAGAAACATATAAATTAAGTTTTGGCAAATGCAGGCAACACTCATCTTAGAAGGATAAAATCAAGGTATTAATCACAAGTATTGATCCATTAAAAGCAAAGCTCTTTTAGACTCAAGTTCCCAAGAGGACAATGTCTAAACCTCTGATATCCCTAAAAACTATAGCACATGACAGTCCCAGGGTGTGTGACAAGATGTTCATACAACACATGTCAGTGCATAAATAAATAATCACCCATCTCTGGGAAAGGCACAGTTTTCTGCTTCAACCAAGGACACATTCAGTACAAACACTGCATCCGTGTTCCCTCCGCCACTCCTTATTGGCCTATTCTCTCGGCCTCAATAACAGGAACACTGTCATTAGACCTCCCTGTGAGCATTCAGAGCCCTCAAGTCAGGGACACATTTCACCAAGAGAGACTTGGTCAACAGTGCGACGCTGGTGCCATTTTCTGCAAAATTAACTCTTTAATTTGATTTGATTTTTTTTCTCCACTCCCGTAACGCGGCACACCTTAATCCAAGGCCATTAGAGAGAACCTACATCCCCCTTCTCCTTAATGTGGCACACCTTAATCCAGGGCAATTAGAGAAAACCTACTTCCCCCACATCAACCAAGCCCCAGCCTCCCCCATTACACATTTAAAAAATGTGTCAGAGGCCGAGCGCGGTGGCTCAGGCCTGTAATTCCAGCACTTTGGGAGGCCGAGACGGGCGGATCACGAGGTCAGGAGACCGAGACCATCCTGACCAACGTCGTGAAACCCCGTCTCTACTGAAAATACAAAAACAAAATTAGCCGGGCGTGGTGGCGGCGCCTGTAGTCCCAGCTACTCGGGAGGCTGAGGCAGGAGAATGGCGGGAACCCGGGAGGCGGGGCTTGCAGTGAGCCGAGATGGCGCCACTGCACTCCAGCCTGGGCGACAGAGCGAGACTCCATCTCAAAAAAAAAAGTGTCAGAACTGTTCTGGCTATTATTTGAAAGGATTATGAAGAGGTTGTTTTGGTGTTTGTTTTGTTGTTTACTTACACATGTTGCTATCCGTTTATTAGAACTGGGTTTTATTCATTATCATGTTTTGATAATTTCAGAAAAATGATCAGATTTTCTTAGTACAATTAGTATTAATTTACTCTATCTTATTCAAAACTACATTTCTAATACTATATTATTTATTATTTTGCCTTACTTGATCTTATTTAATGTTTACCTTTTCCGGATGCAAAGTTGCTCATCAATTGTATTTCTAAAGAGTAATTTAAAAGATTCATTTTCAATGGATGCCACCTACAAATTTCAAGGTATGAAATATAACCAGGAGTGTTTCTGTTTTCTTTCTTTTTTTTTTTTTCTGAGGCGGAATCTGGCTCTGTCGCCCGGGCTGGAGTGCGGTGGCGCAATCTCAGCTCACTGCAAGCTCCGCCTCCCGAGTTCCCGCCATTCTCCTGCCTCAGCCTCCCGAGTAGCTGGGACTACAGGCGCCCGCCAACTCGCCCGGCTAGTGTTTTAGTAGAGATGGGGTTTCACCATGTTAGCCAGGATCAGGACTGTTTCTTTTGTGCTTAAAACATCATTTCATTATTTAAACAATGTTTACAATATGAAATGAAAACTCAAATTATCTAGATAATTCCTACTGGATAAGGAGAAAAGGCTTTGCTTGAAATGCTGGCCAATCAGAATGAAACAAAACAGTTTTTTTGTTTTGTTTTGTTTTGTTTTTTTGTTGTGTTTTTTTTTTTTTGTCTACAAATATTTTAATAGCCTCACTTTTGCCCTTATAAATACACAAAGATACTTTCTGAGAATAAAACTGCACTTAAAAGTATTTTTTCATTAAAAATGAAGTTATCAGCTTTCCACAAGATTGTCAGTCCCTATTACCTATCATAAGTTACCTTTTAACAAGCTCTTTATGGACATAACCTCTCATCTATCACACCATTCAATTTATTTGACTTCATTTTGCTTAAAGAAAAGCATCCTGGGCCGGGCCCGCGGTGCTCAAAGCCTGTAAATCCGGCAGCAGTTTGGGAGGCCGAGACGGGCGGATCAGCGAGGTCAGGAGATCGGAGACCATGCCTGGCTAAGCACGGTGAAAGCCCCCTCCTCTACCTGAAAAACTACAAAAAAAAAAAAAAAAAAAAAAAAAATAGGCACGGGCCGAGGTGGTGGCGCCTGTAGTCCCAGCTACCGCTGAGGCAGGAGAAAATGGCGTGAACCCCAGGAGGCCGGAGCTTGGCAGTGAGCTGAGATCCGCCATAGCCACTCCCAACCGCTGGGTGACAGAGGCGGACCTGCCGTCCTCCCAAAAAAAAAAAAAAAAAAAAAAAAAAAGCATCCCCCCATACACCATTGTTGTACTTTGCTTTTTTTTTTTAAATTCTAGATGAAGGAAGTAAAATGATGAAAATAAAGTTTTATAATTTTGGATATTAAAGTTGGTCGTTGACTTTCAGGAGACCAATATAATGCCATAGATTTTAATTGTCAAAATTATACTTTCACTTTTAATCATCTGTGGCTCAAACAACTGAATAGAACCTTTAGATTCTCCATGGAGCCTACAGTAGGACAGAGTAGAGAGAGTCTCTGGAAGGACTTTCTTCTGCTTATTAGAATGAAGTGTCACTATTTATTCCCTAAATGGCAAAGGGAGGCAAAGGAAGATCTGATGGGGGACAGAAAGAGATCCTGAGCTCACATCTTTGCAGCAGATGTGGGTGACATTTTACTACTAAAAAGAAAACATTTATATAGACGTTGATCTCAAAAGTAAAATCAAATGCTAAACTTGGTACCATATTGGACTCTAATAAGCCTTCCTCTCTTAACGTTTGAAACTATGTTTTTATATGGTGACAGTGACATTTTATATATTTAGCCCATACTTTTAACAGCTCCTAAATATTCATAATGCTAATTTTAAGTCACAGCATGATTTGTTAATTTTTATAACTCTGCCAAACCTTGATAAATTGGGCTAAATTTGAACCAGATTTTTTAAGGCTTGCAGAGACATATTAATTCAATATTATTACTGTCAAGCATAAAATATGTTCAGAAGCTTCCAGCATCACATCACACCACTTCACAGCTGAACTGGCACTTCATTCCCTTAAACTGACTAACTTATCTGCCATTGAAATAACCAATAAGGTTGTCTATTGTTCTTGCATTTAATAGGGTTCATTCTTTTGACCAAAACTGTAGAGTAGAGAAAGGAAATAGAAAAATTCTTTTGAGAAAAGTAATAGCTTAGGTAGTTAATAAATATGAACGACCATGTTTCACAAAATTTAAAACTGTCAAGAATGAAAAAGAAGCTAATTGTTGTTGGTGTACTGAAAGCTAAATATGGTAAATGACTCTTAATGAGCACAGTATAGAAATGTCTATTCTTTCCTTAGGGGCATTTCAAAGGAAATAAAAATAGTTTATTGGGATTCTATCATTTACAGTGCATTGTAAATATGCCAATATCTGTTTATACTCTTGAAGAAAATTTTATTTCTTGGATATAAAACTGTTATTGTGACATTGTTTCATTTTCATAGCAAGTCTGAACTTGATTTAGATTTTGACTCTAGAGAAGGAGAAGTTCTCTTGTTTTTTTATCTGACTCCCAGGACAAGTTCTTAGCCTCCATGATTTTGAAAATATAACAGCAAAATGGTCTTGAGTACCAATAACTTGAAAGATAAATGATATAGATACTTCCCCAATAAAATTCTTCTCTTGAAGTATCACTGCTATGACTTTTCACGTAAGAGACTATCCCTATCTCTCTATCTGAAGCTCTTTCTCCAACTTATGCCTCCTCTCTCATGCCCTTAAATCTTATCCTTTTTCACTTACTCAAGACTTTTTTTTTGAAATTGTGTTCCTCTTACACACGTTCAATTTTTCACTCTCTGCTATGTTCTGCTTTAATTGATGCCATCTTGTGGGTAGAGGATATTTCCCTGGACCCCACTTCTTCCTCTGGCCACCTTTTCATTCTGTGGTCCTCTTCAGAGCAAAACATCTTGAAAAAGGTATCTTGGTTTCTCTCTCAAATTCCTCAATATTATATACCTTTTTTCCTTTAAAATGATGCATTTAAAATGTACTTGCTTCTTTAAAAAATGGTCTTTATTTCTTAAAGTAGCTTGAGTTTTACAACAAAATTGAGCCGAAAGTAGAGTTCTTATAAGCTGCCTTCCTCCACGTACTCACAGACTTTCCACTATCAGTTTCCTACTCCAGAGCGGTTCATTTGTTACAATCAATAAACCTACATTGGCACATCACTATCACCTAAAATCCATAGTTATAGGAGTGTTCCCTCTTGGTGTTTTAAATTCTGTGGGTTTTGACTAAAGTATAATAACATGGATCTACCATTACAGTATCATACAGAATAATTTCACTGCCTTAAAAATTCTCTGTGCTCTGCTGAACTATAACTTCCCCTCCCTTAACTCCTGACAACCACTCATGTTTTTACTGTCTTAACAGTTTTGCCTTTGACATTCAGTTTTTAAGCCATTTAAATGTTTCCAAGCCTACTACTCCAAAATTGTTTCTGATAGGATCACTAATAATTTTGCTAATCAATATACAATGGTCAATTCTTAGTGCTTATCCTAGTTCAATATTTCAGCACCATTGACAGTTGACCACTCCTGCACTGATGAAAAACACATGCATCTTGGTTTCCATGATGCCTCCTCATTCGGGTTTTAGCCACTTCCTTTCTAGACATTTGTATTCAGTCTCATTCATTGATTATTCCTTTTCTGAAAACACTTAGATGTTAGGACAACCTTAGACTTCGATCTGCTCCTCCACTCCATTCTAACTATATGACTCTAATTTACAGCATTTAAATGGAAGAATGCAAATAATTTATATTTGTTAAAGTTGCTGTCACTATATATGATCCTACTCTCCAGACATGATAGGGTAGATACATTCCTCCCTAATTCAAACTCTGCATATTACACATAAAGCAAAGTTAAGAAGACTCTGAAAGATAGAGAGGAAAAGGCAGGCCTTACAGCAGCCTGGGTAGTTACCCTGTATTTATTTTCCTGAGTCTACATTTTGCCTAATACATTCCATGCTGGCTGCTGAGGAAGCCAACAATCTGTAAACATCCAGTACAGACAACAAAGAAACAATGCCAAAGGAAGCTGCTCTGTCTAGGCAAAGGACCAAGAAAGGGGCATCCAGCTCAGACAGTAAACCTTCAGAGAACAGACATTCTACCCAAACACCATGAACTAAGCATGCCCCGTGATTATCACTGTTGTCAAAGACCAAATTGAAAGCCTAGACTTCCAACTTTACCCTGCTGTCCTAAGGTTCCTCTTTTTCCCCACTAGGGTAACTCTTAAAAAGACTTAGAGGGAATAAGGATTTCCATCCCTGCCTGGCAGTAAGAAGGACCCACCTCACACACCCAGAGTGTCAGTGGAGACCACATGGGATGCAGTAATAAGGCCCCTCTTTCTATCCTAGCTGAAGTGGTGTCTGCAGAAGTATTGTGGGAAGCCTGAACTATCATCGAACCCAGCAGTCATGAGGTTAGTTCCATTGCCGGGATGGTGTTGAAAGAGGACTGCTAAAATTATATATGTAAATAAGATCCAGAATATTATGACATAATATTCAAAATGTCCAACATACATAGAAAATCATGTATCATGCCAAAAAGCAAAAAAAAAAAAAAATCTCAAATTAAATTAGAGAGACAATCAACAGACACCAATGCTGTGATGACACAGATGAAGGAATTATCTGACTAGTATTCCAAAGCAGCAGTTGTAAACATAATCCAATGAACAATTACAATCATGTTTGAAGACCCACCAAACAACAGAAGTTGTCACCAAATAAAAATATGTGCAAAAAAAAAAAAAAAAAAAAATTCTAACAACGAATCCAAGAGAATAAAAATGACATAGGAAATAATAAATTAATTTGAGGACAAAAGATATAAATTACACAGTCTGCAGAGGGGGGTGGGGCTTCAAGATAGCTATCTAGACACATTTCATGTCCATCTCCTCCACTTAGGAGAACCAAAATCATGTGTAGATAGTCACACTTACAATACATTATCTGAAAGACCATGCTGGATTTCAACAGAGAAGTGATAGGAAACACCAAGAACGGGGAAGGAGAAGGAAGAGAGTGGCCTGCCTGGCCAGGATTGACTGGGAACTAACAGTGACTTCCAAACACAGGGAAGGAATGAGTGAGGGACTTCCAAGCCACTCACATCCTCACCATGGAATCATGTAATCCTGGCAACAGGACAACCGCGTGATCCTTCCAACCCTGAAACTAATGTAAGGAGCTTCCAGAAGACTGTAAGACAAAACTACTCCAAAAAGGGAGCTCATGCTGTCTCTGATACCCTTTCTAGGCGTAAGCAGCTACAGCAGGGTGCCACTGTCCGACTATGCTTTTGGCCAACTGCCTGCTGTCCGGGGACCGAGTAGCACTGGGACCAAGGCATTACAAAAACTCAGGCTGCCACTACTGAGCCTGGGGAGTGAGCTAAGAGGGCTTCTGTAGCCAAGGCTAAGAAGCAAGTGAGGTATGGGCTGCAGCTGCCAGTGCTGGGAAGGGACCACTAGTGGGACTGAGAATGGGATGCAACTGGAATGTGAGGTGCTGTTGGGACTTAATCAACAGCGAGGCGGGGGACCTTGAAGCCAGGAGAGAGGTGCTAGCTAGGAATGGGTTACCACCACCAGGGCAAGCTCTGCTGAGACTGGGACATAAGAGGGATGTGTGTTTCTCACCCACCAACACAGGCTGTGGACGTCAAGGATGGCCTCACCCTCTCCAGTAACAGGGCTTTAGTGTGGTTGCTACTGCCCCCAACTTGAGCACTTTGCCTGGAGTCTGAGGATTGCCTCATTGTCATCCACCAAGGCTGGGGCCTGCGCTCACCTTTGGGGAGCTTGAAAATAAGCCCACCCAGTCAAACTTTGCCACTACCATCCTCGAGACAGAGCACAAAGCCTGGTGTTTGGGGAATTGCCTGACCCAAACCAATCCTTAGGCACCCGAGCACTCCTCTCAGGATCCTAGGGTTGGGCCTAAACTTCTGGCTGCAATAACTTTAGCTAGCATCTGTCTGCAAATGCCATCTTTGGGTCTGGAAACTGGCCGACTCATTCCTTGGGAGCTACTGCCAACATCAGTGAACACTGTTTGCACTTGAGAAAGCCACATGAAGGCCCAAGAATTGACCTGTCCATAAGCACCAACACAGGTGCCAGTGCACACCATCCTGGGGTAAAAACATAGGCACACTTAGCCCACTGCTACTACTGCTAGGGCCTGAAGACTGGCCCACCTAGAATCCCAGTCCCCAGCACAACTTCTCCACAACCTCCACTAATAACCTCATCATAACCCATCAAGAAAATCACAGATGCCATTAATGTGGTTTACAGCCAAAGAAATCATACAGAGAGTACACTACTGCACACATACAGAACTAGAAGAGCAAGAACAAACTAAACCCAAAATTAGCAAAAGAAAAGACATTAATAAATATTAGAGCAGACCTTAAAGAAATCGACTAAAAAATACAAAGGATCCACAAAATAAAAAGTAGGTTTCTTGAAAATTTAAACAAAATTGATAAACTGCTCCCTAGACTAACAAAGAAAGCAAAAGAGAAGACCCAAAATAAAGAGAATCAGAAATGAGAAAGGACACATTACAACTGATACCACAGAAATACAAAAGACCAGCACAGACTTTTTCTTTTTTCTTCCATTTTTATTTTTTAAGTTCCGGGGTACATGTGCAGGATATGCAGGTTTGTTATATAGGTAAACGTGTGCCATGGTGTTTTGCTACACAGATCAACCCATCACCTAGGTAGCAAGCCCAGTATCCGTTAGATATTCTTCCTGATGCTCTCCCTTCCCTGACACCCTGCAACAGGTCCCAGTATGTGATGTTCCCCTACATGTGCTCATGTGTTCTCATTGTTCAGCCCCCACTTACAAGTGAGAACATGCAGTGTTCGGTTTTCTGTTCCTCTGTTAGTTTGCTGAGGATAATGGCTTCCAGCTCCAGCTCCACCCATTTTCCTGCGAAGAATGTGATCTCATTTTTTTTTTTTTTTTCAGACAGATTCTCGCTCTGTCCCCCAGGCTGGAGTGCAGTGGTGCGATCTTGGCTCACTGCAAGCTCCGCCTCACGGGTTCACGCCATTCTCCTGCCCCAGTCTCCGGAGTAGCTGGGACTACAAGCGCCTGTCACCACGCCTGGCTATTTTTGTTTGTTTGTTTGGTTTTTGTATTTTTAGGAGAGACGCGGTTTCACCGTGTTAACCAGGGTGGTCTCGATCTCCTGACCTCGTGATCCACCTACCTCGGCCTCCCAAAGTGCTGGGAAATCTCATTCCTTTTTATGGTTGCAGAGTATTTCATGGCATCCCAGACAAACAACTATACACTGACAAACTAGAAAACTTAGAGGAAATGAATAAATTCCTGGAAACATACAACCTACCAAGATTGAATCAGTAAGGAATAGAAATCCTGAACTAACCAATAATAAGTAGTGCCATTAAATTAGTGATAAAAATGTGTCCCCACAATGAAAAGCCCAAGACCAGTTGGATTCAAAAAGAAATTCTACCAAACATACAAAGAAAAACTAATTCCAATTGTTTTCAAAGTATTCCAAAAAATTGAAGAGAAATGTATTCTTCATAACTCATTCTCTGAAGCCGGCATCATCTTGATACCAAAACCAGACAAGGACACAACCAAAAACCACAACAACAAAAATCTACAGACCAATATGCCCAATGAATATATGGAAAAATGCTCAACTAAATACTAGCAAACTGAATCCTACACCACATTAAAAAGATAAGACATAACGATCAAGTGGGACTTGTCTCAGGGATGTAAGGATAATTCCACATACACAAATCAATAAGCACGATTCATCACATCCACAGAATGAAACACAAAAACCATATGATCACCTAAGTAAACACAGAAAAAAGCATTTGATAAGTCATTCCTGCAATCTGCCTGCATGATAAAAACTCTCAACAAACCAGGGATAAAAGGAATATGCCTAAAACCAATAAAGACCACATACAACAAACCACAGCTAACGTTATACTGAATGGTGAAAATTAAGTCATTCCTCTAAGAACTGGAATAAGACCAGGATGTCCACTTTTACCACTCCTGTTCACCATGCTACCGAAAGTTCTAGCAAGAGCAATCAGGCCGAGAAAAGAACAAAAGGCATTCAAACTGGAAAAGAAGAAGATAAATTACCCCTCTTTGCTGATGATATAATCTTTTTTTTTTTTTATTTTTTTGAGACGGAGTCTCGCTCTGTCGCCCAGGCTGGAGTGCAGTGACCGGATCTCAGCTCACTGCAAGCTCCACCTCCCGGGTTCACGCCATTCTCCTGCCTCAGCCTCCCGAGTAGCTGGAACTACAGACGCCCGCCATCTCACCCGGCTAGTTTTTTGTATTTTTTAGTAGAGACGGGGTTTCACCGTGTAGGCCAGGATGGTCTCGATCTCCTGACCTCGTGATCCACCCGTCTCGGCCTCCCAAAGTGCTGGGATTACAGGCTTGAGCCACCGCGCTCGGCCTGATGATATAATCTTATACCTGAAAATACCTAAAGACTCCACCAAAATACTCTTAGATTTGACATACAAATTCAGTAAATTTGCAAAATACATCAGTGTCCAAAAATCAGTAGCATTTTTATACACTAATAATCATCTAGCCAAAAAAGAAATGAAAAAGGCAATCCCACTTACAATAGCTCCAAAAAATAAAAATAAACTACATAGGAATATACTTAGTCAATAAGGTGAAAGATCTCTGCAGGAAAACTACAAAACACTGATGAAAGAAATTCAAGATGACATAAATAATTCAAAAAACACACCATCCTCGTGGATTGGAATAATTATCATTGCTATAAATGACCATATTTCTCAAAGCAATCAAAAGATTCAACACATTTCCTATCAAAATGTTAACCTTATTCTTCACATAATTTGAAATAAAGCAAACCTAAAATTCATATGAAACCAAAAAAGGGCCTGAATGGCCAAAGCAATCCTGAGCAAAAAGAACAAGGCTGGAGGCATTACATTACCTGACTTCAAAATACATTACAAGCCTACAGTAATAATAATAATACAAAACCTGACATTGGTATAAAATGGATACCTAGACTAACAGAACAAAATAGAGAACCCAGAAATAAAGCCACATCTTTACAGCCAACTAATCTTTGGCAAAGCCAACAAGACCTTACATTGGGGAAAAGATTCTTTTCAACAAATGATGATGGGAAAATTGGATAGTCACACGTAGAATAATGAAACTGGACTCCTGTCTCTCACCACCTACAAAAATCAACTCAAAAAATGGAATAAAGACTTAGATGTGTGACCCCTAAACACAAAAATACTACAAGCAAACCTAGGGCGAACTCTTCTAGACATTGAGCTAAGAAAAGAACTTATGACAAAACCTTCAAATGCACAGGTAGCAAAACCAAAAATAAACAAATGAGACTCAACTACAAAACTTCTGCTCAGCAAAATTAAAAGTAACTGAAGTGAAGACACAATCTGAGAAATGAGCAAAAATATTTGTAAACTATTCATCCAAAATAGAAGTAATATCCAGAATATAGAAGGCAACCAAACAACTCAATAAAATTACCTCATTAAAAAGTGGGCAAAGGACACGAATAGACAACATTTCTCAAAAGAAGAAATACAAACAGCCAACAGTATATTTAAAAAGTGTTCAACATCACTAATCATCAGAAACATGAAAATCACAACCACAATGAGGCATCATCTTACCCCATTCAGAATGGCCATAATAATAGCCAATTAAAAAGACAAAAAAATAAATAAATAATAACAGATGTAGGTAAGGATCCAAAGAAAGTGAACTCTTATACACCATTGGTGAAAATGTAAACTAGTAGAGTCACAAGGGAAAACAGTATGAAGATTTCTCAAAGAACTAAAACTGGAGCTACTATTCGATCCAGCAGTCCCACTACTGGATATTTATCCAAAGGAAAAGAAATCAGTAAATCAAAGGGATACCTGCACTCACATATTTACTGCAGCACCATTCACAATAGCAAAGATATGGAATTAACCTAATTGTTCATCGGTGGACGAATGAATAAAGAAAATGTGGTATACATACATGATGGAATACTATTCACCCATACAAAAAAAAAAACAAAATTATGTCACTTTTGGCAACATGGATGGATTGGAAGTCATTACTTTAAGTGAAATTAGCCAGGCACAAAAAGACAAATAACACATGTTCTCACTTGTATTTGGGGGCTAAAATATTTGATGACATGGAGGTAGAGAGTGGAAAGAGAAATAACAGAGATTGTAAAGGATGAGTGGAGAGAGGCTGGGAAGGATAAAGAGAATTGGTTTAAAAGAAACAAACATGCATAAGCTGTAAGAAATAAATTCAGTTTTTGATTGTAGAGTAGGGTGATTATACTTGACTAAAATGTACTGTATTCAGGTAATGGATACCCTAAATACCCTGACTTGAACATTATGCATTATATACATGAAACAAATTTATTATGTACCCTATACATTGGTCAAAATAATAAAAATGCTGTTTTAAAACCTGAAAAAAGTAATTGCCCTATGTGAACAACTGTAAGAAATTATGCTAAAATAAGGTGAACAGAATCTCATGAACCTGTAGGACTAAAAAGCCATCTAACATTTGTGCCATTCCCATTTCAGGAGTGAACAGAGAGTAGCGCTAAAAATGCATGCAAAGAACGAATGTCTGAAAACTTCTCAAATTTGGCAAAAGGGAAAAATGTACAATTCAAGACCTGAGTGAACTCCAAATAAGACAAACTCAAAAAATCAATTCCAAGACACATCATAATCTAACTTTCAGAAACTAAAGGCAAGGAAAAAATCTTGAAAGCAGTAAGAAAGAAATGACATCTTACCTTTAAGGACAAAACAGTTCGAAAGACAACAGACTTCTTATAAGAAACCATAGAAACCAGTAGGAAATGGCACAATATTGGTCCAGGGTTGAAAGAAAAGCACTATCCTTTTAACCAAATAAACAAATGAAAAAAAAAAAACGTAGTAAATAATGGTTTTTTAAGCCTTGTGTACTTGATTATATTATTTTGTGAGTATTGTATTATTTTGTGAGTCTCAAGGAGCCAATTATTCTTCTAATCTTATGTAGCCAAACATGTTAATGAGAGCTCAGAGTTTTAGTCTAATATCTAGATTATTTCCAGTGTGTGCAATCTTCATATTGCAATAAAAGGAAGCTCAGAGTAGATGACAGAGCATTAACAGCTGTACTCACATCCTTGTTCAAGCACTTACTATGTGAATTTGGACAGATCTTTTGTCTTTAAGCCTTACTTTTTTCATTAAATGGGACAATAATATCTGTTGCATATCTAACAATGAGGATAAAAAAGGACAGTATATGACAGTTTCAGATTGAATTTAATTATGGGATTATATAGAGATGTGGATCATTTAATTCATTAAAATATATTGAGCATAATTTTTCCAGTCATGGGAGGAACACAGAGGTCCATCTCTTTTTCTTAGGGTAGACAGTTAATTCGAGAGATAGATAGACTTGTACACATTCAATAAAGGGCAAGCAGGGGAGGCAGGATAAGTTTATAGATGCATAAATAGATTTCTATGTAATAATATTAAACACATGAATGTAAGTCCTGACTCTGCCACTTATTAGCCAGGAATTATGGGACAGATTGTTAATATCTCCAAAATTTTATTTTCTTACTGGCAAAATAGAAATATAAATAATGTATTCAGTAGAAGGATTGTAAAGCTCAAATAAGGACAATTCATTTGAAGCACTCAGCCAAATGTATGATCCCTAGCCTTCTAGAAAGCGATAGATGATGGTTGCTATTATCACTCGTAAGGCTATTTATCAAGGGTATCTTTGCCATGAGGTAGGCTTTAGGGACAGCAAGCTTTCTAGAGGCAAGTGTATCACAGACTGCGAATGCATTCCAAGCTACTAATGTAGGATGCCCAAATCCAAAGAGCTGGAAAGCTTCAGGATAAATTCATCCTTCTGATAGGACTGAAATACAAACAGAAATGGCAAGAGAGGTACATTTCCATTCATTTTAGATCATAATTGTTGACAAGAAAGAGCTATTAAGAGTCCTAGAGAAGAGACATGCATGATAATCACTGTATTGCTTAAAGATAATTCTGATAGCAGAGAGAACAGAGTATACAAAAGTGGAGAGGCTAGAATCAAGAAAATCAATTCTAATGTTGTTTAAATAATCCAAGTAGTAGGTGATAAAGGTGTGGAAATGCATAAAAAATAATGATATAAGCAGCAAGAAAAAGAGATCTTGGAATAATACAAGTGAACAGACTCGTTGAAAAGAATCCCACACGGCAGTAATGGAAAAAAAAAACAGAAAAAGATCTTCTGATCTTGACATTTTACCACCAAAAAACTTTGACCTCAAAGAGTTTAAGAATTGTGTCAAAGACTCAGATCATCTATCTTAGATAGTCTTTTATTTCACCTTTGTGCCAAGCCATCTCTGCTCCCTCTCAAGGGCAAATACAGTGCTTTACTGACTGACTAGGAAAGCAAATATCCAGAATGCCTACTTATTGACATTTAAGACTTACATCTTTTCTAATGACTCAGTGGGTGTGATACTCAGTAATGGAAGTTTTAATTTGTGATTCTGATACACCAAGACCTTTCTCTGCAGCTGGAATGTTGTCTGGTGATGTCATGGTCTGCAGGGATCCCATCCACATATGCTGCATGCAATTTCCTATTATATACTCCACATAATTGAATGATGCTCTCACCATTTGTTTTCCAATAAATATCACTCATGATGGCCTTGAAAATACCTTTTCTCCTTCAGATATTCTTTTTGAGGCCCTAGTCATTAATCAAAAGAACTAACATAGTAATGTTTATGTCACTCAGAAAAGCAGCAAAAATAGTGTAAACAAGATATTCAGGTCAAGTTGTTTTTTCCTAGCACTGTATTAAATGATACTTTGTTAGAATAAATATATCTGTCTATGTTAACATGTATGTATCTACATGAATACACATGTTTATATTCGATGATATTATCTAAAAACTATTGCTAGTCGTTATGGGCCAGAGCCTGTATTAAGCACTTTACATTTGTGATATTATTTTTGTCCATAGAGGTAGGTAATACTATTAGACCCATTTGACAGATGAGTAAAATGAAGCTTAGAGGGTTTAATGGCACTGCTCAAAGTTGAGAAAGAAAGGTGGCGGATTTAGCAAATGTGACACAAAGATACTTCTTAATGCTATGACACGACAGCGTACATTCTAGCCTGTGCATATCTGTGTAAGTATACCTGTGTACATGCATGGAGACATAGATGTACCTGACTATATACAGTGTTGACATGTATACAGTATACCTAACACTGGTGTCAGGAAGTGTGTGCCAAAGCCCTGTTATGGAGTAATCCTTTGAAACAAAAGAGAACAACTATAGTTTTAGTTTATTATTTATTTCACTCTTAGTCTATTTATTCAGAAATATGATTTAAACTGCATAAAAATTTCTACGATTCCACTTTCATCAACGATTACTAGCAACGCTAATCCAATTAAATGTCCAGAAACCTCGTAAGAATTTCTAAAAATAGCAATATTTAGAATTTCAGTTTTCTATAGCAACAACCTTGCAAAATACCTGTAATCAGGGCATTTTAACTTAACTTAGGGAAGTATGAAAGTGTAATTTGCAGGTCACTCAGTTAGTTAGAAAAACGTCTGAGTTACTCTGAACAGCAGCCTGAGGTATGACTACACATTAATGAGAGTGATTTAATAAGCAATTTTTAAAAATCAGTCTTATTATTGTAGAGCAGAGGTCAAAAACTGGCAGGCTACAGGACAGATTTTGCCCTGAGATATGTTTTGTTTGGCTCACATAACTTTGGCCTGCACAAGGCTGTAAATCTTTTGAAATAGTTGCCAACATTTGAAAATCAGGAGATACATAAAAACCTGGGTTTCTGGCTTTTTTAAAAAGGCCCGGAGGTCTGGCAAGCTGGGCACTCATTCTCTCAGGACAACTCTAATTTGTATCTGGGCAATCTCATAGCACTCTGTTCCCTATAATTCTGTCTTCTCTCTATTGCTCTACCTTTGTTATAATTTCCTAACACTCAGTTCTCTTTATTCATTTACATTATCTGCACAAGCTCTGTAATTATTTGAGTCTAGCTGTGCTGTTTGAAAATTATAGCTACTATATGGGAACGTCTGCTCATCCATCCAAATTTTCTGTTTTTCAAACAGTACTGTGGGGTAGAATTCTAAGATTCTACCATCCCTAACTCCAAGACACACCCTTTCTTCTAGTTATTCAATCAAGCACTAATTGGGGTGCTGCCATGAAGGGATTTTGCAGATGTGATTAAGGCCTCAAATCAGTTGACCTTAAAATTGGGAGATTATCAGGGTAGGCCTGATCTAATCACCTGGGCTCTTTAAAAGTGGAGAATTTCCTCCAGCTGTTCACAAAAGAGGATATCAGTAATTGCATTCCAGCTGGAATGGGAGAGGGCAAAGATCCTGTTATGAACATCCCCCAGGGGCCAGTTAGCAAGGAATAGAAGCTCGAAGAGGTCTTTGAAAGACAGAAGGAAAATGGGAACCTTGATCATACAGCCATGGGTTCTGCCAAAAACAGTGAGCTTGGAAAAGGACCCTGAACCCATATGAGGAAAACAGCCATGGTGGCCACCTCGATTTCAGCCCAGTGAGACCCTGAACAGAGAACTCTGTCATGCAGTGCCAAGGCTTCTGACCTGCAGAACTGTGAGATAATACATTTTTGTTGTTTTAAGCCTCTAGCTTTATGGTGATTTTTAAAACCACAAAAGACATCTAATACAATATCCAATCATTCTTCCAACATCCTGACGGGAAGCTTAATATTAACATTAGCATCCCTACTTGCAATTAGTTGCCAAGATGGGTTGATTTTATTTACTTTGCTGTTTCACTGACCTAGTTTAAGCTTTTATCCTCCTGTGTCTGAAATTAAGTTATCGTTCTTTCTGGTTTCTATATATCTAGTTTTTGCCCCACAAAAAATACATGATTTGCAATATTTCCATTTTAAACTTTCAGAAGCACTTTTCAAAGTCTTTAGTGAATCCCTATTGATTCATTAAAAAGGTAAGACTTCTCAGCCTGGCCTTCCCAGTGCTTCATAACCTGAGCCCTGCTGACATATGCAGGTTCAGTAATACTACATTCTTTCCAAGCTGCCTACAACCCAGTACAATTAAGTTAGGCAGTCTTCACATTGTATGTATGTATTTTATTGGACGGTAAACTCACTGGGGGCGTGGTGTCTATCTGAAAATTACCATGGTCTTGAGGCATATGGACACACACTCATGGATCTCAGGTTTCTCCAGAATACTCAAATTGTATGCTTCCTAGTTTCATGACGTCTCAGACTGCATTAAAAAATAACAAAAGTATATGACTAACATTTGAAATACAGATTTATGACCAAGTTTTCCTTATTTACACTTGTTTGTATTTATGGTCCCTGCATTAAGTTATGCTACACAAAATTTCTTACACAGTGAACTTGGTAGAATAAAGGAGGTTTTAGTAAGAAAGGTGCGCTTCAGACCAAAAGTGAAGGCCTGATAGTAAAATGCCAACAAACATTTCAGTGTGGCTTAAATGGAAAACAAAAGAAAGATGAAAGAATTGAGTGTCAAAGGACCCATAATAGCATAAATTCACTCTGTTTATTTTGTGATTAGCAATTCAGTTTTGGCAAATTATGCAATTACATAATTTTGTTGGTGGAAATTTAACTGGTTTGCCATTAGATTTATATTTAATTCATAAATTTACTTTAGATTTATAGTTATTTGTGAACTGGGAGTTTATGTACAGATTTATGTTCTTATATGTTTCTGAAATGATATGCCAAATTAAGCTAATATAGAGATAGGAGTATATCTGTGAATACTATTTTTCTTTGTAACGAGTTCATATTTTAATTAAATATGCAAACAAGCTTAGAGCTAGGAACAATGGATTTCTAATGAAAAAGTATAGTTTCAAGTGCTGCCTTTGCTACTTATAATCTTAGAGTGACTGAATTTATGACTTGAGGTCATAATTTTCTCATCAGTATAAGAGGGTGTTCAATTATACACATTTTAAGTTAGCTTTTCATTCCTAGACTTTTAAATTCATTTTTGTATTCTCAATGGCAGTAAGTCTAAAACCTGGTCAATTGTTACAATTACCTGTGGAGATTTTATTTTATAAATCTTGTATTATAGAAAAACTTTAGATTTACCAAAAAGTTGCAAGTTAGTGATGAGAGTTTCTGTATACCAATGCCCAGTTTTCCCTGTCATTAACATCTTACACCAGCATGGTGCATTTGCCACACTAATCAACCAATATTGATACACAATGATTAACTAATGTCCACACTTTACCCATATTTTCTTAGTTTTTACTTAATGTTCTTTTAATGTTTCAGAATCCTGTCCAGGATATTATCTTGTGTTTAGTCATAGCATTAGTCAACATTCTCCAGAGAATCAGAATCAATAGAACATACTAAAGAGATTATTAGTTTGTTCTCACACTGCTATAAAGAATTACCTGAACTGGGTAATTTATAAAGAAAAGAGGTTTAATTGGCTCACAGTTTTTGCAGGCTGTACAGGAAGCATGGCAGCATCTGCCTGGGGAGGTCTCAGGGAGCTTTTCCTCATGGTGGAAGGCAAAGCAGGAGCAGGTGTTGGCAGAAGCAGGACAAGCAGAGGGGGTGGAGGTGCCACACTCTTTTAAACAACCAGATCTCATGAGAACTCACTCACTGTCACCAGAACAGTACCAGGAGATGGTGCTAAACCATTCATGAAGGACCAAACTATACACTCTCATGATCCAAACACATCCCACCAGACCCCACCTCCAACATTAGGGACTACAATTTGATATGAGATTTGGGTGGGGACACAGATCCAAATCATATCAGACTTAGTATAAAGAATTGGATAATGCAATTATGGAGGCTGAGAGAGCTAAGAGTTGCAGTCAGCAAGCTGTTGACCCAGGAGAGCTGATGATGAAATTCCATCCTAGCCAAAGGCTTGAGAACCAGGAGAGCAGATAGTGTAAGTTTCAGTCCAAAAGCCTGCAGGTGCAACACCTGAAAAGAGCTGTTCCTGTCTGAGTGCAAAGGCTGGAAAAATAATGTCACAGCTCACACAGTCGGGTAAGAGGAATTCCTTCTTACTCAGCCTTTCTGTTCTTTCAGGTCTTCGGTTGCTTGGTTGAGGCCCACATACATTGGGGAGGGCCATGTATGGTATTCAGTCTATTAAAACAAATGTTAAACTCATCCAAAAGCACTCTCGCAGACATGCCCAGAATAACGTTTGACCAAATGTCTGGGTACCCTGTGGCTCAATCAAGTCAACACATCCTAAAATTAACCATCACAGCCACCATGTTTCCTTAGCCTCTTCTTGGCTGTGACAACTCAGGATTTTCTCGTTTTTGGTAACTTCGGTATGTTGAGGAGGATTGGTTAGGCATTTTGAAGAATGTGACCAATGAGAGACTTGGTTAGGGTTTTTCCTCATCATTAAGGTGTGGTTATGTTTGGGAAGGAAGGTCACACAGGTAAAGTGCCATTCTTCTCATATTGTTTCAAAGGTTCCCATTATCAACATGATTTAGCTTTTTTTTTTTTTTTTTGAGATGGAATCTTGCTCTGTCACCCAGGCTGGAGTGCAGTGGTGGGATTTCATCTCACTGTAACCTCTGACTCTGGGGTTCAAGCAATTCTCGTGCCTTCAGACTCACAGGTAGCTGGGATTACAGGCACGCACCACCATGCCTGGCTAATTTTTGTATTTTTGATAGAGATGGGGTTTCACCATGTTGCCTAGGCTGATCTCAAACTCCTGACCTCAAGTGATCTGCCCACCTTGGCTTCCCAAAGTGCTGGGATTACAGGTGTGAGCCACCTTGCCCGGCCACAACTTAGCATTAATCACTTGAGTGACATAGTGAATTAATTATGATTACCTCTTTGAGATAAAATTATTTACATAAATTGTTTGGAATTTTTCTTCATGATATGGAGACTTTTAGTATAAAGAATCCCATTTTTCAGAACAAGTGAGTTTGAATATTTAAGGAAAACACTAGGTTCTCTCAGGAATCTATTTATTATTTAAATCTTTCTAGCGATTAAACTACCAGATTTCCTTTATCAAAACTCATGAAACTGTACCTTAAAATGTACTCATTTGTTGTGTAAATTATACCTCAATAATGTTGATTTTAAAAGTAAAATACTGACCAATTTTTCAAGATTTTTAAACTCAGACAACAGAGAAATGCCCAAAACTGTGAGGAGAAATAAGTCTAGAAAATGATCCAATGAACCTAAATTTAATAGTTGAAGGGGAGTATGTTGGAGAGACAATCATTATGGCATTATTATCTGCCATCATAATGGAGTCGTGGCATGTAGCAAGCAGTGTGGCCATGTAACTCGAGTACATATTTCCGGTTCCTTTTGTTCATAGTTATCCAGCCACGTACATGTCTTCACCAAATGATTCTACACAGAAGTGATGTGTACAGCTTCTACCTTGTTGCTTTACAGAAAATAACTTGTGTGACCTTCCCCGAGTTCCCTTTCCTAACAGTTACAACACGGATGTGTCTGTACCCCAGCTTTGATTGTGCAGATTAAGAACCTAGAACTTAGGTACTGATGAACTATATTATTAAAGAAACTTGAGTCACTGAATGTCCATACGGAGCAGAGCCTCCCAGGCAGCCCTACCCAGGAGATGTATGTGTAAGTGAAGCAACATTCTTTCTTCTTCGAACCACAGCTTGTTTATTCTGCTATGAAAGTTAACCTTTCCTCTAACTGAAAGCAGAAGGACTCAGGGTATTCCATGTTGAGGTAGTAAGATGAATAAAGGCAAATACGTATAAGCAGTGAATACACATGACTCCCTGTATTAGAAAAGGGATTGGGAAAAATGGCTGGGAAAGCAGGTGAATGGGGAGAACTGATTATTGAGGAATTTATAAAATACAGTTCAATTAATGCATGATATTATTACAGAAGAAATGAACATGAACATTGCAGGGACACGAAATCATTTCTTCAGGAATATCAATTATACATATGCAACTCATTGGTAAAAAAAAAAAAAAAAAGATGCTGGCAAAATAAAACTAGCAATTTTTTCGAAATAAAGTGATATGTATGTAATCAGGGCCTGACCATAAGAATAGGAGAAATGAAAAAAAACAAAACAAAAATATTTCTTGAAGAAAGAAATGACCAAACAAGGTGGTAGACTCAGAAAGTAGGTAAAAAAATAAATAAACCTAAGTTACAAAAACTCAGACAATGCTGGTAATTGTTTGTAGATAGAAAAAGCCTCTCTTTAGGATTCTGTTGTATAATGAACTACTTCACTGCTATTTTCATGGTTGCTACCTTGTGCTGGACTTTCCAATTAATTTTAGCAATACAATTATTTTTTTAACTGAGTTGCCTTCATGAATTACAGTGTGATTCTGTGTTTGAATAATATTGGCTTTCTTTGGAAATTAAATTCAAATTATATTTGTTTGCTCTATGTTTTCCCTATCTAGGAGGCACGAAAGTATATCTAATAGTGTAGCATGAAAAAAGAATGCCTTCCCAGAGATGATAACTCTGCTGTCTTAATTAATAAATAAAAGTTTACAATGTGTATGGAAGAAATAAGCTTGCTGTATAGTCTGAAAAGCATATAAAGAAGAGAGGGTATATGTAAAAGGGTAAAAATAAGAAATTGCTAATTTCTTAAATGACCAATACCTGAAGTCAGTACATTAGAAAAATAAACAAACAAACAAACAAACAAAACCACTTTTCTTCCTATTTGAGTGCAAAACCTCTAGGTCAGATGGACATTTTTCAATGTTTGCATGATAGTAGGCTTTGGTAGAATCCTTCTCCAATCACTCCTGCACGTTTCCAATCATGCTATGTTCTATAATGCACATTGGAGCGAGGTTTCCTTTGTTCACAATTCTCTGAGAGCTCCCCGTTGTCTGAAGAGTGTAGTTCAGCCTCCCGCATGGCTGTCAAGGTTCTTTAAGATCTGACTCCAAATTATCTTTCATCACCTGCTAAATCATCCCCAAAGTTCTACTCTCTTTCTTGCCTACAGCCTGCTGTGTCCTTTCTTTATTCTTGCTCAGTGCACTCATCCTTTTTCTTTTAAAAAATCTACTTATCTCTAAAGGTTCAGATTAAATAGCACTTCTTAGGGGCTATTCTACTACATTTAGATTTGTTGCATAGCTTATCACTTTTATTATATTTAGTTGTGCATGGCATTTTTCTGTGAAGAATTGAGTTATCATGTTCAAATATGAGACTTTATAAAAGGCTTCTTTCTGTGATTCCATATGCTTCCTCCCACCTTCTCCAGTGAAGCACACAAGTCTTTGTACTGAGAGAATAAAACTACATACACACTGATACAAATGTGTTCTCATAATTGTTTCACCTCCCTATGTGGTTCACTGGAGATAAAAATTTTAAAAAAAGCTTAAACATGTTTACCAAATGCATCGTCTTTTGCCTTAATTATTCAATAGACATGGCAATATTCTGACAACTTCATATATCAATTTGTAGGTGGTGATAACAAAAATTATTCTGATATTGTCTTGTTTGGAATACTCATAATGTAGAGAATGCAAATTGTCATTCAATAAATAGAATAAACAGTTTAATTAATTGTAGTAACAATTATAATAAAGAATGCTTTTAAAATATTTTCTGGAAGAAAGTAACAGAAACCTAATTCAAACTTATTTAGGTGAAAAAATAAATAAAGGAATTTATAAAAAATGTATTGACTCAAAAATTGAAAAGTAAAAAGAGAGTGGTCCAGCCTCAGACATCGCTTGATTCAGTCCTCAAATGACATCAGTTATCATCTCTTGTTCTTTATTCTTCAGTTAGCTTTAATCTCACACTTCATGCATTAACTTAAAATTTCTTTTGTGTCTACGATATCTCAGGTACTATTCAAGACACTGGCTTAGAACACAGAGCAAAACACATGAAATATCTGTTCTCCTGGAGCTTACGTTCTATATCTGGGATTAGAGAGAAAGTGTGTGTGTGTGTGTGTGTGTGTGTGTGTGTGTGTGTGTGTGTGTGTTGGGGGGAGGCAGTGGTGTGTGTGTGTGTGTGTCTACCTAGAGATGAGAAGAAAAATAATTCAGGTTGAGGGTTAGAAGCCTCTATGAAGGGCCTTCTAAGAAGAATGAAACCAATAAAAACATTATTATTATTATTATTATTATTATTATTATCATTATTACT
>NW_016819796.1:416078-465638 GCF_001698545.2 Rhinopithecus bieti | reverse complement strand
GTGTGTGTGTGTGTGTCTACCTAGAGATGAGAAGAAAAATAATTCAGGTTGAGGGTTAGAAGCCTCTATGAAGGGCCTTCTAAGAAGAATGAAACCAATAAAAACATTATTATTATTATTATTATTATTATTATTATTATTATTATTACTATGTTGAGACAAGGTCTTACTCTGTCACCCAGGCTGGAGTGCAATGGCGTAATCTTAGCTCACTGCTGCCTCGACCTACTGGGCTCAAGCGATCCTCCTGCCTCAGCCTCTCAACTAGCTGGGACCAAGGTCCACACTTCCAAGCGTGGCTAACTTTTTAATTTTTTTGTAGAAATGGGGATTGGCCATGTTGCTTAGGCTGGTCTCTAACTCCTGGGATCCCAGGGAAAGCATTCTGAAGCCAGCACTTGTCTGATGTGATTGAGAAAGACTGAAGAAGCCAGTGTGTCTGGACCAGTGATCAAGGGGCATAGTGGTGGGGAAGAGAAAGAAAGAAGAGTTCAGGCAATGAAATAATCTAGAGCTATTTATATCATAAAAAGAATACTTGCTCACATTCCAATGAGACACAAAACTGTTAGAAGGTTTAGAACAGAGATGTGGCATGATTATCACATTTTAAAATAATTACTGCTTTTGAGGTTCAGGATCATATATCACAACCCTGAGGCCGGAAGTGAAGAGTGCTCTTTTCCCAGAGACAGAAAAGGAAATTCAAAGAGATGAGGACTGCTGTCATGAAACCACCTGCCCTTTTCTAAACCCATCACTGGGGCAGGAAAGGGGATGGAAGTCCGCTGAACTGACCAGCTTAGCCCCACTTATGGGTTTCCTCTTTGTGTCTGGTAGTAGAGACACCAACACCTGAAATACATAGAAAAAAAGATATAACATAAAATTTAGTAAATCGATTAATAAAAGAATGGAGATGACAGAGAAGTCAGTGAACTTGAAGTTAGATCAATATGAATTATCTAAGTCAAAGAAGAGAAAAAAGATTGAATTAAAAATAAGGTCTCAGGGACTCTGCTAGTCATCTCAATACATCTAAACTTCGGGTAATTGCAGTTTCAAAGGAGAAGATAGAGAAAATGGGTCAGCAAAACATTCCTTGGACACAGAATGGCTAAAAACTTTCAACATTAGGTAAATCTAATTTAACGATTATGTAAAAGTCCTCCTTTAAATTCTGAAAGAAAACAAACTGTCACCGGAATTCTATCCAGCAAAAACACCCTTCAAAAACGATGGTAAAATATAGTCAACCACAAGTAAAGAAGAAGAAAGATAATTTGCCACCATCAGACCTGCATTGTAATGTTAAAGGCAGTTGTTAAGGCTGAAGGGAAATGATATCACAGGGAAATGTGTTATCTTCAGAAATAAATAGAAAGCATCAGAAATGTAAATGTATCAACAAATATAAAAGATTGTGTTTTCTATTTGTTTAAAATATTTACATCCTTTAAAGAAACAATATAACATTTTCTTGTGAGCTTTTCAATGTATATTGATATACTACATAACATAAAAGATGATGCAGTGGTCAATACACCCACGTGGTTGCAATTTCTCTAAATATCACATGAATAAGACGGTAGAATAGAAAAGATTGTCAAAAGAAATAAGGAAGTATACAGTAATCTCTAGCAGAATTACTAAAAAATATAAAACCAATAGGTAAAAAGTCAAGAGGTGAGTTAAAATATAATTCTTAATATTATTCAAAGACTTCAAGACAGAGAAAACATAGAAAATAGGGTAAAAATAGAAAATAAGTAACAAATTAGTAGACCTAAATGCAATGATAAAAACAATCATACCAGATCTTAATGAAGTAAATATTTCCATTAAAACAGAGATTATTAGAGTGGATTAACATGCAAAACACAATCATATGCTGTCATAAGATGCATTTTAAATACAAATGTAATACACCAATAAGTTAAAATTTAAGAGATAAAATAACTATCAAGTAAATAATAAATATTAAAAGTCTAGAGTAGTCACAATATTAGATAAATTAGTCATCCAGACAAAGATAAAGACTGCCAGTTCATAATCACAAAGGGATCAGTTTTCAAGAAGACAAAACAATAATAAACGTAGATTTGACTACTAAAAATACTCAATACGTAAAACAAAAATGGACAACATTAAAGATTGTGTCCTTAATCGTAGTAGCAGTTGGTACAATATGTGTCAAAAAAATCAGGGAAATATTGATAGCTTAATTAATATCTCTAGAGTATTGCCCCCAACAACTGCAGAAACAATATTTTTTCAAGTGCACACTGTTATATTTACTAATATAGACTAATATATTGATCCACATTAAATAAGTTCCCCAAATTAAAAAAAAAGTTTGAAGTCACAGTATATTTTCTGACCACAGTGGAATTAAAAATCAATAACTATAAAATTTTAGAAAATATTTTGAGTGTCTGGACACGTTTTAAAATTTAAAATACACTTTTAAATAAAATAAAATACTTGGGTTAAAGGAGCAAATCAGAACAATGTCTTTAATATCGGATTTAAAAAATACAGCGTATCAAAATGTATAAAATGGAACTCAAGCACTACATAGAAGAAAATGTCCTATCATTTAAAATTCTTAAATGTAATTAATTAAGTAAAACTTTTTCATCCTTCCAAAACTAAGAATGGAAGGAAACTCCCTCATGCTGATAAAGGGAATAATTGGAGGTTAAATATTGAATACTTTCCCCTCAATTCCCCAACATGACAAAATTTCTCACTCATAATTTGCACCCAACATTGTACTGGAGATCCTAACTGTGGCAATAATCCAAGTAAATTCTCCCCATGTAACTAGTTTAGGGGGAAAGGCATTCAGATTGGAAAAGAAGTAAACTGTCTCCATTTTCAGATGCCGTAATTGTTCACACAAGAAACCTTAAGAAATTTACAAAAGTACTTGAACCAATAAATTAGTGTAGAATAGTCGAAGGATACAAGGTTAATAAACTAATGGCAATTGTACTTTTATATACCAGCAGCAAACAATAGGAAAATGAAATAAAATGTATTTAATAGTGCCAAAACCGAAGTATTTAGGAATAATTCAAATTAAGATATGAAAGATCCCTACACTGAATTTAGAGCTAATCACTAACATAACTACAAAACACAAACAAAATATGTAGAGATGGAAATACACCCGATCCACAGACTGAAAGCCTCGGTATCATAAGGTCAGTTCTCTGAACTACATCTGTAGGCTTACTTCAAGCCCAGTCAGAATTCTTGCAGGACATTTTGTAGGTGTTGGAAGCTGGCTTGACAATGCATGTGGAAATTAGGAAGATGTAGAATAAATGCAGCAAATTTAAAAAAGGAAGAGCGAAATGTGAGGGTTGACACTATTTGGTTTCAAAATGACTATAAGGCATTGTGGCAGTAATTAAGGCAATGTGGTAATGAAATTAAGGTAGACAGATATGTTAAAGGAACAAAACAGTGTACAGAAATAAATACACAAATACATAGTGAATTGATTTTGCCAAAGATGCCAAGGCAGTTCAATAGTTAAATAAAAGTTATTTTAACAAATGTTGCTGGAACAAGTGGATATGTACAGAAAAAAAAAAAATCCATTAATTTACTTTCCTCACACCATGCACACAAGTAAAATCAAAATAGATTCTGACCTTAATGGAAAAAGCTAACACTATTAAGCTTTTAGAAAAAAAAATAGAATATTTTTGCACCCTTGGAGTATGTAATTATTTCTAAGTTAGGACACAATAAGGCATAAATAAGAAAAGAAAATATTGATAAACTTGACTTCATTAAAATGCTCTTTGAAAGGGGCTATGAAGAAAATAAACAGGCAAGCTACAGCATGTGAGAAAATGTTCCTAATACTTTAATAGGAAACAAATCATTTTCAGAATATATAAAAAACTCTTATGACTCATTAACAAGAAGACATACAACCAAATAAAAAATAAGCAAAAGATTTAATAGACACAATAGAAAACAGTATGAATACACTCATGAAAAATGATTAGTTATTAGAAAAATGCAAATTAAACAATTTTTCATTCTTAAAATGTCTAAAATTACAAACTATTACAATACTAAGCATTGATCAAGAAGTGGAGCAACTGGAGGTTTCATAACAATTTCTGGTAACATATAAAATTATACCACCATTTTAGAAAGGTCTCTGGAAGTTCCTTACACAGCTAACCACATATTAACTCCAAAGCTCAACAATTTCAGTCGCAGGTGTTTATCAAAGAGTAATGAAAACATAAGTGCACAAAAGGACTTTCAAAATTATTTCTGACAGCTTTAGTGTAATAGTCAAAAGCTGGAATCACCACAAGTGTTGATAAACAGAAGAATGAATAAATAAATTATGGTATGTCATTTCAAAGCATTATATTTGGCATAAAAAACAAGAGTGGGCATTGCCTATGCCTCAAAAACATTATGCTAAACAAAAGAACCCAGACTAAAGAATTTAGGCTTTGTAATTCCATTTATATAAAATACATCCTTTATGATTTCATCTAGATGAAGAATAAGCAAAATCAGAAATTAGAGCAATAGTTACCAATGGCTTATGGAGATTCAATGAAAGGAGGTATATACATATATATCCCTTTATAGTTTATAATACTTTATAATTTCTAATACCCCCAACTAATTCTGGCAAATCAGATCTATGAAAAGAAATTAAGAAATTAAGAGAAAACACATATGCCACAAATGAGCAAGTCTGGAATTCTGTACACTTTTCAAAGGAATATATATATATACACACATATATATATGTAAAGATATATATCTTTACATATATATACATATCATATGAAGACATGTTATATACCTTTATTGGGGTGATTCTTAGACAGTTGTATAAATTTGTTAAAATGCTCAGACATTGAATTATATTTTTATTTTAAAAATGACCAGTGTACTATTTTAATGATGCGACATTGCAGGTGTACGCTATTGCATTTGAAAGAGTGGCATTTCTAGGAAGCTAGAGTGTTAAATTGTTTCATCCAGTGAACTATAGCAATCACCCAAGAGGAAGATAGAATGTGAAAAGGAGAGGGAGACTAAGCTAGTTACATGGGGAGAATTTACTCTTCTCTCTTTAGATTATGAGCATGACCAGAGACCTGAGAAAATCTACCTACTCAGTATTTGACCTAAAGTAGTAACAGCCAAAATCGTAACAGCTAACACTTACACAGTGTTACTGTGAGCCATATTGTGCTTGTAAGAACGTTAAATATATTAACTCAATTATAGAAAGTAGTCACTTATGCCTGATAGATTCTTAAAATCTTTCATTTACATTAGAGAAGCCAGGTATGAAATTTGCAGCAGGCGTTGATCTTATTATGAGACAAGCATACCAACATATTTAAGCGCTGATATGAAATAATGGATAAAGCAGTGTATTCCTCTTTCATGTATTCAAAACTGAGAATATAACTGAATACAACTGAATTCACAAGAATGACTGAACACATCCAGAGGAAACTAACGGTTATTTCTTTAGTCAGTAACCTTACATGGTTATATTTGTTCATAACTAAAGCTCCTGCAGTGCCTGCCATCTGAGAAAACCTATGTCTAAGACATTCTATACGAGTTCATAGTTTTCTTTCAGGGAATCCCAGCTATGTCACAGATCCTTAAAAATGTACTTGTTGCATGTTCCCTTGTGAATCTGCTCTCAGTTAAAGGGTTTGGTGTAAATGTTAAGGGGTTAAACTTGCCATTAAAGGCTTTTTCTCGTGAGACTTTCAACCAGAATATAGCCTGGGCACACATCTGATCTGGTTTCCTGGAAGTGCATCTCTTAGTACATCGTAAAGAACCTTTTAAAAATAATCGCCTTGTTGAATATTATCTTTAAAATTTTAGAATGTCATAAGTAAATTAAGTGTTATATTTAATGTCATTTTATTTATTTGAGTGTATAACACTTACCCCCAACTAATTCTGGCAAAACTTGTAATAACTTGCCCTTTATTCATTGTCAACATTTTGGTGAGATCAGGATGATCTTTATAAACTGTAGAACCTTTAAACAATATGAAGTATAGTAGTTTAAAAAATGTAACCCATCTTTGTGCTTCCATCTATTTGAAATATTAAAATTAAAATATCAAATCTATATATCTTACAGGAAGGAAACCAATTGTCTAAAACTAGCCTGAGGAGGGTATAATGAAGAACAGAGAAAGGAGAATGACTTTGGGTTCATTTTACAGCCTCAGTTTGCAGAGCCATTAGCAAACAGAGTCAAAAAGTCAAGCGCTTGAGTAAACGGCTCAGCAAGAAATTACTTACTGAATGCTATCAGAGGCTGTGGTCAAATACACTTGCCACAGAGCTCGCTGGTAGATAGGATGATTTAGCACTGCATACAAATCAGTGGCATTCCATGTGTGGGTGCCCAGTGAGAGGCTGGCAGGGAGTAGGAGAATGCCAATCATGGAGAGAGTTGCTTCTTCATTTACATCACATTGGAATTCAGATGGTGACTGAGAACCCAAAAAGTGAATTTATCGTTGCAAGAAAGTCAATATTTTAAAATAACTGTAGGCAGTGATTTAAAAGGCCATTTTGTGCACACCATTTACTTCTTTATACACACGGACATTGCTATTCATTGCCACAAATACCTAAGAGCAGAGTAATTCCATGAGGCTACTGCATTGGAAACACTGGACCTTTACAAACAGAGGCCTGTATCTCATCAGGAAAACTGAGTTATTATAAAGAAAGTTCTCTCAATTTCAAGGTAGGCTATTTACTGCACTTGTCTCATTTTTTTTTCTATTTTGATGTTATTCTTAAAGAATATTTTATTTTTAATGAAATCTGTCACAGAGTCACCCTGTCAAGTCTGTCCTCTCTACTGATGACATGCCAACATGATGCTATGAAAGCAGACACAGAGAACGGAATGTAAACTTGACTTTTAGAAGTGATATATTTTGATTGAGGGAAAACTATATTCATAAGTCTCAAATAAAGCTAGTGTCCTTTTCTGAACTTGTGTATTCTTGCTTATTTATAAATTGAAGTACATACATATGACTGATATCAACATGCATTTTAATTGAACTTATGTTAAATATGAGAGATTAAATATTTTCAATATAGTTGTCGCTTATGGCGTGCATATACAAAAAAGTAAACAGATATGTTCTCTATTAGTTTTCAAAAAAGACAATTCAATTAAGACAAAGAGGAAAATGAATATGCCTAATGCAGCTATTCCCTAATTTTTCCATTTCTTGATGGACTAGGGTAAAGATCAGAATGCATGTCCACTGACACGTGGCTCATTTTTATGCTTGTGTCAAAGAGTAGCTTCTCCCTCTATTTATTTTTTAATGATCAATAAGAATGATTTTGCTGAAACATACTGTCAGCTCTTGGCCTAAATTTCGAAGGAAGATATTATCAAGGATTGAAAAGGAGTCCCTATATACCATTCTCCCATTTCTTCAATCACTGAAAAACACGTGAAACAGCCACACGTCCTGCTGACATATGTACTGCACCGTATGTCTACTTGAATATTGGAGTTTGAGAAGGAATTGGCCACTGCAGCTTATGCACACGTTCCTGATCTGCTCACTACTGTACATCTTCTTGCTGTCTCTTATTGCCCTCTAATATTATTTCTCCAAACTTCCCACTACTCCAATTCTTCTTGCAGTTTCGAGTCAACTTCTCTAGATTCCTCACTTCCTACATTGTTCTCGAGTTTATAACCAGTTTTCTCTTTTCCATTGCAGCCCTTATGTTCAAAGTCCTCTGAAATTTGTGTGACTTAGTTTCAAGACACTTTTTAGAACATTTGGAATATGTGTTCTCAATGGTGGAACATCTCCTGTTCTAGCCCTTTCTCTGTTCCGATCCATGACAGCTTAAACTAATCATTTTGCCAATACTACTTGAAAATAGAAATGTTTTTCTCTGTTCAAATACTTTTTCAGTAACTTCTGAAATCTTTAAATTTACTACTAAAACAATTAGCCCAGAGTATTTTGTGTTTGTGTCATCATCTCTGATGGGGAAAAAGGAGAGAATTATGAACCATTTCTTAAAACTTGACTTCAAGTTTCAAGATAAATACTCCCATATCTCTTGAATCTATAAATCATTTTTTAATTAAAAAAAAGCTTTTAGTGATATTACAGTGCCAAAGGTCAATTTCCATAATTATATTTACTTTTGAAAATAACGCCAGTTCATTTACATTCATATAGGGTATTTATTTACATCATTACTTTTGCCACTCATGACATAATGGCCTATTTAAAGATAAGATTTGAATTGATGGCCAGGCGCGGTGGCTCAAGCCTGTAATCCCAGCACTTTGGGAGGCCGAGACAGGCGGATCACGAGGTCAGGAGATCGAGACCATCCTGGCTAACACGGTGAAACCCCGTCTCTACTAAAAAATACAAAAAACTAGCCGGGCGTAGTGGCGGCGCCTGTAGTCCCAGCTACTCGGGAGGCTGAGGCAGGAGAATGGCGTCAACCCGGGAGGCGGAGCTTGCAGTGAGCTGAGATCCGGCCACTGCACTCCAGCCTGGGCGGCAGAGCGAGACTCCGTCTCAAAAAAAAAAAAAAAAAAAAAAAAAAAAAAAAAAAAAGATTTGAATTGATTACATGTGAGAAAGGGTTTTAAGGCAGAGAAGGAAGTATTTATAAAGTCTATCATTAGACAATAATCTTCTAACAATTAAAAGCCCTATTCCTCAGGTCTGTGCATTGAAAGCTTACTGCAGTTAAGTGGACAATAGGTGAGGCCAGCACCAGGTTCCGAATTTTGATAAAATCACCTCAGCCTGAATCCAGTTCACCACAAATGGCAAAAGTTACCTTGGAAATTAATTTTCAGAATTACTTTAAGTCAGGTTACTGGAACTACATAGGCTCCTTTTATATAAATTTGCCAGAGTTGCTAGAAATATGAATGTCAGGAATGATATTTGTTAAACAAAATGAACAATGCCAGGAAGCCTTGGAAACAGAAGTGGAAGAAGTGATGCTCTGAGAGCAAATAGCACCTGGAGCTTTTAAGACAATCAAAGGATATAAAGTACTGGGACAGATTGGATAGATCCATACACATTTTCATCCATCACTGCTTTGAGAGATGAAACACATGTAAACAAGAGGGAAAATTGGTAATCATAGAAGCAAACTCTCCAGCCGCTCCGTTGTACTCATCTCAAACACTGTGCTTGTGTGCCTATCAATCAGCATGTTGCTTATATCAAATATGCTAAATGACATACATCTATAAGGCCAGCAGTAGAAAGACAAATTAATCCCTTGGAAAAAATCTAAAGGTGAGAATTCTAATTTGCAAGCTGCCATTTGTAGAGTGGCATGAAAATAAGAAAAGTATAAATTATACCAAGAATAAGCAGTGGATGCATGCAACAACCTGAGTGAGACTCAGACACAAGACTGAATGAAAAAATACAAAAGGATACATAACTGTTGGATTTCATGCCATGATTACATATGTTCTAGAATATGCCAAACTAATCAATAGCAATAGAAATGAAATTAACATTTGTACTGCATTATAACTTGATGGAGTGGTGGGTTACATGGCTACATTCACTTGTCAAGAAATCTTTGAAATATGTGCTTAAGGTCTGTGCATTTTACACTATATAAAGTATACCTTTATTAAAATATGCATGGGTAAAACTTACAACATAGCTGGAAAATACTAAAGCCCAGGGACACAAATATCTTCACAATACGTGAAAAATAGTAATTTGTTCAACAAATATGTGCCAGGTACTTTTTAAGTGACAGAAACTTTTTGGGGAGTTTAGGATACATCAGTGAACCAACCAGAAGTTGATATCTGCTTATATTTCAGCCATGAGAGAAAAAAATAAAAGAGGTAATACGTAACGTATAGTATAGTAAACAGGAATAAATGTTATGGAGATATAAAAATGTACAACAAAGTACAGTGAATTGGGAATGCTGCTCAGGGAAACAAATGGCTGAGGTGAAATATTTAATAAGTTTGTCAAGTCAGATTTCATTGAGAAAATGACATATGAACAAAAACATGGAAAAGATGAGGGATTTTCCCATGTGACTAACTTTGGTTTAAGTTTCAAGGAAATTGGGAGCTTTTTAAGTTTTAAAAAATTGTTCTAGCAGTTGGTGATGATCATCGTTGGGGAGACAGGAAAGAAACAGACACCTCCTGGTAGCAGGAGGTGGTGGAAAGTAGTCATGCTCTGGGTATCTTTTTTTTTTTTTTTTTTTTTTTTGAGACGGAGTCTCGCTCTGTCGCCCCAGGCTGGAGTGCAGTGGCGCGATCTCAGCTCACTGCAAGCTCCGCCTCCCGGGTTCCCGCCATTCTCCTGGCTCAGCCTCCCGAGTAGCTGGGACTACAGGCGCCCGCCACCTCGCCCGGCTAGTTTTTTGTATTTTTTAGTAGAGACGGGGTTTCACGGTGTTAGCCAGGATGGTCTCGATCTCCTGACCTCGTGATCCACCTGTCTTGGCCTCCCAAAGTGCTGGGATTACAGGCTTGAGCCACCGCGCCCGGCCGCTCTGGGTATCTTGAAGGAAGAGCTCAGTGGATTTGCTGAGCACTTGGAGATGCAAAGTCAGAGAAACAGGTCAAGTGGATTTGAAGTCTTCTGGTCTGTTGAAGGATAGCGGTAGAGAAGGTTCAGAATAAACAGTAAGACAAAGAAAAACAAAAAAAGCCAGATTGAAGGTATTTATTAGTGAAGTTACCTTGGAACAACAATAGCTTTTGCCCCCATTAAAAAAAAAAAGCAATGAAAATCACAACCTCATCTGAAGTATCGAATACTGCTGGTCCATCCATAAACAGGAAGATGGACGCTGTCAAGAAAGTCCGTTCCATGACTGTATTAATTGAATTGCAATAAATTCTTAGGTAGATCAGTAAAATTCTATATTCATGTAATGTCTGCTTCTGCATTTAGTTTGGTTTTTAACATCTACACTGAGAAAACATAGCATTATTTATATGACCATTAGACAAATATTTCAGAACAGTCAGCATGTCCACCTACCTTTGGGAGAGTGCCACCCTTGCTTTCCTCAGATGTTCCTCATTTTCTATTGCTCGTAAATCCTTTGTTGTCCTTGACTTCATTTTCTGCTCACAGGGTTTTCAGCTCTTGCTCAAATGAGCCAAGGCCTGAGCATAGTCTCAGTAGTGGAGAACAGATACTTGGTTTTCTTTGATTCATGTGCTCTACTCCTATTACTACAAATTTAAAAACACTATTATCATTTTGGCACTCCTGACATACTGTTGGTATATAATGAAACTAGAGCTAAAAATTCATTAAGTCGTTTAAATTTTTTATTTAAAATTTTCCTTCTATTTAACCATGCAGTCATACTGTATGGAAATTTGAAGTTGACAATTTTACTTTAAATGCAGACTTTTATATTTCACATTACTCAATGTGTGATATTTTGGCTTACTGCTATAGTCACGTTTAGAATATATATGTCTTACGCCAAATCAAAACATTGGCTATTATACTCTGATTCATATACCACTGAATTAAGATAATCATTTTAAAGTGAAAAACTGAATAATATATAGAATATAAAATGAGTAATTCAGAAAAAATTTTAATTAAGAGAAATAAAATTAAATAAGCATTTTACAATATTAGTATGATCATTTTATATGAAGTTCTTAGTATATCAATATGTTGTACAGTATTCTTGACCTACTTTTTATTTTTTGTTTACTGAATAGTTTACTCACAGAAAACTTACTGAATATATGAGTAATGGTGATGTAAAAGATAACTTTATTAAATATGATTTATTAAGTAGAGAAGTGATATATATTATGAATTTGTGTCATGCTCCACTGATTGAAATTGGCTTTTCTCCCTTGCCTTATAATATGCTATTTCTTCAATCCTTGCTACTGACTAATGTTTCTATTCAATTTCATTCACAGTCATTATATATTTGTATATTTATTTACATCCCCAGGCTAAGGAGAGAAAAATTTGTGACTTTATTAAATTATAAAATGGGAAAAGATAAAAATTAAGTTAATGGATGAATATTTTAAATAAAATTAAGACAAAAGAAATAGCTGGCTTGGAAACAATTGAAGTTGCTGTATTAAATAGAAGAGAAAATTAATACAAAGAAAACTAGCATACATCTTGCCTTGGCGAACTAAAATAAACTAAAAAATGTACACATGCTGCATTTCTATGTAGAAAAAGACTTATTTAGTGATTCTTAGCATAGGCAATAGTATTCTTCATGACAAACTACTGTACCTCTTATTAAAATGGGTAAAAACACATTAAAATTACAGAAAGATCATTACAATTCATCATACTTTTAGAAATAAAACATAATGTTAACTGAAATACGAGACTGAATTGAAATTCAATTGAACAAAATTGAACAAAAGAGATAATCCATAAGAGAAAAAGAACTATAATGAATGAGTCCATCTCAAATCCCAGCCTGACAAAATAAAATGCATATTTATGTTTAGTGAAAGTGCTCGAGTTAAAGTGCCTTTTATTTTTGTTTTGATTGTGTATGGTGTTACTGTGTAAGGTGCAAATAAAGTTATAGCTTATCAAGTCTTCCTATTACCAAGAGTAGCTTACAGTTTACTACGAGGTACAGAAAGATTTGCTTCCTCAGTGACTGATGATACTTAATGGGGGCAAATATCTTCCGTTCCTTTGCCTTCTCCTCCAGCTTTCCGTTAGATCACTATGAATAATGGCTTAAACATGCTAGGTTCTTTATTCATTGCTCACTGAAGTATCTTTTGACAACCTTTCTAAGAGTGGAAAAAAAAAAAAAAAAACCCACAAATTCTGGGCATCCTATGTTCACTAGAAAATTTGTCTTATGTGAAAGCATTTTCTGATAAAAATATTTTTGTTGTTTTCAAGTAAAGCCAAGAATGTATTCATTTTTAGAAAGTGGATACAATAAACTAGGGTTTTGGTAACCATAGTTATATTTCTTTTATACAAAATTTGCAAAAAATCAAAATTATAAGATGCAACAAATTGCATTAAAGAGAAAAATCCTTTCTGTCTGAAGACAATTATGACGTAATGACTATGGAAACCATCTAGTTACTAATGTGGTAACCTTCATCCTTTTTGCAGCAATATGTACTGAACTTATATCTGTTTTCTTAATTGCCAAAAGTCCTCACAAACTACCTCTTCCCAATATTTCCTTTTGTTATTCTCAGAAAGCTAAAAGTAGAGAGGGGTCAGGACAATGAGACTTCTTTGAATGTTCTAAGTAGAATAAAGGAGTTTCCATTCTCCATTTTCAAGTGAAAAGAAGGAGAAAAGGAGCTTCACTAAGAATTATATGATGTTAACTTCTTGCCGGTGTTGGGAAAACGTACCTCACTGTGGATTAGGAAACCATCAGGCACACACACACCTTGTATGAACACATATGAGCATCTGAGACATGAATCCCCCAAGTTGATGCCATATTCATGTTTTTTTTTTTCTTCCCCCCCACCCCAAGATTAAGACTCAGCACTTGGAACACTGCCAAAGTAGAAACCCTAAGAAAACTTGGCCTCAGGGACACTTTTGTCCATAGAAACCATGGGGAATGTCATGACTGTGAGGTCTGGGAATGAGAGGTTAAATACAGAAACTCAATAACGAATAAGAAACACTGACTGGCCTCAAGTGGAAAAACGATGCTTTCTTTGTTCCACTTTACAATGTAGCTTCTAAGTGTGATTTTACTAGTAAGGAAATCAAGGGAGGGGATAAGAAAAATAAAATGTGACTTATTAACTACTTTTTAAAAATAGGAAACCCATTAGATGATCTGTGATATGTCATGCAGTAAATTAAAAAACGTACTGGAAACATGGGCCATCTGCTTTGATTACCTAGCCTGTCACGAGCCACAATTAAATCAGTGAACTGCATTTAGAATCAGTGGGTAGAGGCCGAGCGCGGTGGCTCAAGCCTGTAATCCCAGCACTTTGGGAGGCCGAGGCGGGCGGATCACGAGGTCAGGAGATCGAGACCCTCCTGGCTAACACGGTGAAACCCCGTCTCTACTAAAAATACAAAAAATTAGCCGGGCGCCATGGCGGGCGCCTGTAGTCCCAGCTACTCGGGAGGCTGAGGCAGGAGAATGGCCTAAACCCGGAAGGCGGAGCATGCAGTGAGCTGAGATCCGGCCACTGCACTCCAGCCTGGGTGACACAGCGAGACTCCGTCTCAAAAAAAAAAAAAAAGAATCAGTGGGTAGGAAGGGACACTGAATTACTGTCTAATAAAATGCTAAGCAGTCACCATGGTTGCTGTCATCCTTTGGGTGAATGAAGATGAGGCTAGCCCTTAGGAAAGGTGCAGTCCAGCTGCAGTATATGACTTGCAGAATCCAACAATTCTCATTCAGTAGATATGGAGGAGGGTCTAAGCATCTGATATTTTAGTTAAGTGCACAGGTTGTTTTGAGAAAGGTACATAGTAATTCAATTCCCCTCTATCTCATATGCTTCCATGAAAAGACCAGAGTGAGAAACAGTAGATGACAGTGTAAGAGGATTATACACACTGAGCACTTGGAGGTCAAATGATTGCTGAGATTGGAAAAGGAGTCACTGAAGAGTGTGGAAGCAAAGCAAGAACTCTGGGAAGTCACATGAGGGTCAAGTGAATTTGACATGAAAGAGGGACATGAGTGGAAGAACAAGGGCAGAGACAGGGATGCATACTCTAAGCATGTAAATAAGCCAGCTTGATTCAAGAATGCATAGCAGCTTGTATGGAAGACCAGTGGAAGATGGGTCTAGAAGGTCATGGTGAAAACCAAACCTCAGGCTAATTTTTTCTTTTTTTGAGACAGAATCTTACTCTGTCTCCCAGGCTGGAGTGCAGTGGCATGATACTGGCTCACTGCAACCTCTGCCTCCTGGGTTCAAGCGATTCTCCTCCCTCAGCCGCCCGAGCAGCTGGGACTACAGGCATGCGCCACCACCCCCAACTAATTTTTTTATTTTTAGTAGAGACAGGGTTTCACCATGTTGGCCAGGATGGTCTCAATCTCTTGATCTTGGGATCTGCCTGCCTTGGCCTCTCAAAGTACTGGGATTACAGGTGTAAGCCACCATGCCTGGTCAGGCTAAATTCTTGATTTATTCTGTATTCCACTGGGAATAGAGGGGTTTTGGAGGTTTTAAAGAGATAATTCACACAAACTTAATTGAGTCTTAAAATGATTCATCCTGGTTAAGGACAGGACATAACCTAGTAATATTTTGCAATCTTTCAGGAGAAACACAAGGGATATTAAGCTCAGAGGGGAAGCAAGAGGATAAGCGAAAGAAGGAAAGTTGCGCAGGTGTCAAGCACAGGACTTTATGTATGATTAAATGCAGGGCATGGAGGATAACAACCACTTGGAGATGACTGAGAATTTAAACTTACAAGATAAGAATTATAATATTATTTAGTAATAGAAATAGGGAAATGGGGGTTAAGATACAAGTCTGGAAAGAAGGAGGAGACTGATTCTGTAGTAACTCTCAGTTACATTCTAAAGGATACAGGAGGACCTTTCTTCAATGGCATAGTGGTTAAGTGCTTAGGCTATGAAGGCTGCCTGCCTGCCTGAGTTCAAATCAGGGACCTAGGATTGGCCAGCAAAATAACCCTGGGTAAATGATTCAGCCTTTCTATGCCTCACCTTCCTCTTCCTTGAGAAAAACCGTAGTAATACTTTGTGACTGTTTAATTTTGCTTTTTGAGTCTTATATGGGTTAATGCATTGCTAAGTGCTGTAGTTATACTGACATCACAGTAAGCCCTTAATAGATGCCTGTTGTTATTATAGTCATTATTTTATTGACTGGAATATAACCATTTTTTTCTTTAACATATTCTATCTTAGATCTAATTTCTTCTTCCCTGCACTCACACTATGTATCTGCTATGAAAATAGAAAGTAGTTGTTCATATTGCTCCCTAATACAGCCTTTCATATATCGATTTATTTTCTGTCCATCCTGTTATACTTTCCTAACTGCTATGTTTCCACTTTATAATAACTTTCTTCCTCTTAAACATATAATCTAATATAATGCATTTCTCTCAAAACTATTCTTATAACTACTAAATGCTTATTCCATAAAAATATTATCTCAAAGCTATCATAATACACTGCATTATTTAACCTGAATAATGCCTTTTCTGCAAAAGTGAATACTGTAAAATAATGCTTAGTAAAAGTTGAATAAGGTGGAAGCTTTATTTCTACAAAATGAGGATTAAAAGCACAGCTCACTTACATGTATACATTAATTGTATACATGTGTTGTGTTGGAAAACAAGAAAATTCCTCATGTTCTATATTTCTCTAAAATCGTGTGTTTTTCTCATGTGTGCTATGGCCACATTGGTTTTTATGCACACACAGATCCTTCTTCATAATCAATGAGATGTCATGGCTGAAAATCACAAAACTAATCCAGCTCTTCTATTGTAGTTTTTCAATAAAATCTGGGCCCTTCATCACTCTTGATCTCCACACAGAAGTTCTATTGATGTTGCTAAGAGATGTGCACATGAATCAAGTCTACTAAATGACACATAATAACTAAGAGACTGAATTGCTCCAGGGATTAGTAATGGGCCTGTGACCTACAGGTCAACAATTTGAAACCAGACTGGGTTAATAGTAGCTAAAAATTGCTACAATCTGACGTGTGATTGAAAGTCAGTGAAAGGAGACCTAAGGTCTCTATGGAATTCCAAGTTAACAGGTGCCCATGGCACAGAATCACAAAACAATGGCCAAGTTAAAAGGTCAAAGATGAAATTGGTGTGGAAATCCAGCTACCTTCTGATTAGTTGCAGGTAGTCCCTGGAGTACTTACTGGCATGCTGGATATATCCTTAGTTTTCACACATACATAGGACCGCTTCCTTTTGAGACAATGTCAACAGAACCCAACAACGTACAAAATTAGTTAATAAACTTGTTTATTAGCCGAAGATGTTTGTTTACCTCTGGGTTTCTAAAATTTTATTTTAAATACAACTCCTAAATTAAGAAGAATCCATTATTAGAATTTATATTGATGCACAAAAATAAAAAGCATGTTGTTACACACACACACACACAGCACAATAAGATAAAAAAATGATCCCTCACAGATTAAAATTCCATGAATACTAGCTCTGTTATTTAATGAGTACATTCACTGTTCCTGTATTTTCCTATTAATGTTATCATTAAGGCCTCCTCTATTGGCCTGTCTGAATATCTTTAAAAAAAAATCACTAGTGCTATTTTTGTAGTATCGCATTCATAATAATTATTGAGCACTTATTATATATAAATATATTATATATAAAATGAATACTTCTAAGTATTCATTGAAGTTCTGCATATCCAAGTGTTGATAGAGTAATGTCAGATCAAAATTTTAGTAATAGCAAAGAAAGATAAGCTTATATCACTTATCTCTGAAAATAAGGACGTTTATAGGGTGTTTATAAATTCCTAGTGCAACTTTAACTTTCAATAAATGTGAACACATTGACAATAGGAAGGAAACTGCAAAAGTATGTTATTATTCTTCCAAAAGTATGTTATTATTCTTTCAGATGATATGATTTGGAGGTAATTCAAGCCAACATTGCATATTTGTCAGAGAATTATTCAACTAAAATTGGAGAGCATTTTCAAACTGTTAGAATAGAAAATCACATTATGTGTCATAAGAAACCTGGAAATACTGACCTTTTTTGTTCTGTGCATACTTAAAATTATTTCATAATAGAGATTTTTAACAACTTGACACGATTTTCTAATCATGCTTGGAATTATTAACATATAAGCAAGGTATTTTTATGTGGCTTCTATTTCTCATAGCATTTTTTTTTATTTTTGTTTTTTGTTTATTCGAGACAGTCTTGCCCTGTCACCAGGCTGGAGCACAGTGGCATGATCTCAGCTAACTTCAATCTCTGCTTCCTGGGTTCAAGTAATTCTTCTGTCTCAGCCTCCCTGAGTAGTTGGGACTACAGGCACATGCCACCACACCCAGCTAATTTTTGTACTTTTAGGAGAGATGGGATTTCACCATGTTGACCAGGATGGTCTGGATCTCCTGACCTCATGATCCAATCCACCCACCTTGGCCTCCAAAGTGCTGGGATTACAGGGGTGAGCCTTCGCACCCAGCCACCTCGCCTCACCCCGCCCTGCCCCGCCTTGCCTTCCTTCTTCTTTTTTTTTTTGGAGTTGTTTTTTGAGACAAAGTCTTACTCGGTCGCCTAGGCTGGAGTGCAGTGGAGCAGTCTTGGCTAACTGCAACCTCTGCCTTCTGGGTTGAAGCGATTCCCCTGCCTCAGCCTCCTGAGTAGTTGGGACTACAGGCACTCGCCACCACACCTGGCTATGTTTTATATTTTTAGTAGAGACAGGGTTTCACCATGTTGGCCAGGCTGTTCTTGAACTCCTGACCTCAGGTGATTCATCTGCCTTGACCTCCCAAAGTGCTGGGATTACTGGCTTGAGCCATCACATCTGGCCCATGTTTTTTTAAAAAGGAAAAATTCCAAAATTGCATTCACTGTATTTTAAAATCATTCATATTTATCTTTACTCTCAAACCCAAAATGTATCATCTATCTGAAATTATTCAAGTAATCTGAAAAAACGTCGGCATCCTAAGTGAATGGTGGTCTGACGAAACATATTCTGCATCATAGTGATGACAGAAATAAAAGATAATATTTTTAAAATAAGATGTTTGAGAATTTAAATTCAGTAATATTTCTGACTGTACCCCATTTTGTTTACTTCTATAATCATCTTTAAAATGCCCTACTTTACTTTTTTACAGTGTTCTAAATCTTTTCTTTACTGACATAAAAACCCTTTTCTTTCCATGCCTCTTGATAAGATTATTTATTTATAGAAGCAAAAGGAAGATAAGCCCACAGACGCTACAGCCCCCCATGCTTTACAAGTGGTTTGCAAAAGGGCAGATGCCATTGACCTTTTAGATGACTGGGGTAGTTGATCTCACAAAGAGGCCACTTTTCTATCCTTGATTGAATTTGAGATTGCCTTTCTCAACTAAGATAATATGAATGGATGGTTGTTAACATGTTCAATAACCCGATTTTTTAACATCCAAAAATATTAAAAAGGTTTAACCCTAATATTAACATGTCTCTTGGTGCTAGGTAGTATTTTCCACTGAAGACATTCATTTGCAAATGCAAATACTTTTTTTCATTTCTCTTTTAAAAGCATGAAAATTCAATAAAAGCATCTGACACTTAATTGCGATTACTTGTTATGCTCTTTCTCTGTTGGCTTATTCATGTAACCCATATCCTGCCTCATTTCAAAAAGGCTTTAAGCTAAATAAAAGATATGGAATAGAATAAGATGAACAACACAAATTCAAAACATGGATTTTACAAAATGACAGCCAAGTAGTAAAATAAAGCAATCAGAGATGGCAAAATACATATATGCCAATTTTAAAAGGCTCAGTGTACATATAATGACATATACATGGGTGTGTTTACAAACACACACAAGCAATTACACATATGCAATTATACATTACAATGTGCACTCATGCATACACATATTCACAATTATTAATTTTAAAATTTATAATTGACACAATTGTACATATTGATGGGATAAAGGGTTATGTTTTAATACAAGTATACATAATTTAGTCATCAAATTGGGGTATTTACCATATCCATCACATTAAACATTTATCATTTCTTTGCTTGACAACATTCAAAACCTAACTATCTTGAAATAGATACTACATTGTTATGTGCTACAGTCACCCTACTGTGTAACAGGAACATCAAAACATATTCTTCCCAAATATAACTTTGTTCCCATTGTCTAATCTTTCCGGGTCCCCCCCCGCCCTTTTTTTTTTTTTGAGGCGGAGTCTCGCTCTGTCGCCCGGGCTGGAGTGCAGTGGCCGGATCTCAGCTCACTGCAAGCTCCGCCTCCCGGGTTCCCGCCATTCTCCTGCCTCAGCCTCCCGAGTAGCTGGGACTACAGGCGCCCGCCAACTCGCCCGGCTAATTTTTGTTTTGTTTTGTTTTTAGTAGAGACGGGGTTTCACCATGTCAGCCAGGATGGTCTCAATCTCCTGTCCAGTTCCCCTCTTTCTACTTCCCCTCCCAGTCTCTGGTAACCACTATTCTACTTTCTACTTGTATGAAATTAATTTGTTTAGATCCCACATATGAGTGAAATCATGCAGTGTGTGTCTTTCTGTGCCTGGTTTATTTCACTTAACATATTATCCTCCAAGTTCATCCACGTTGCCACAAATAACAGGATTTCATTCTGTTTTATGGCTGAATAGTATTCCATTATCTGTAAATAAATAGCACATTTTCTTTACCCATTCATCCTGTAGATGGGCATTTAGATTGATTCCATATCTTGGCTATCATGAATAATGTTGCAATAAAGATGAGTGTGCAAATAACTCTTTGATATACTGTTTTCTTTTCCTTTGGATACATATCTGGTAATGGGATTACTGGATCATGTGGTAGTTCTATTTTTAGCTTTTGTGAGGAACTTCCATACTATTTTTTATAATGGCTGCACTAATTTACATTTCCACCAATGGTCTATGAGTTACGTTTTCATCACATGCTCACGAGCACCTGCTTGGATTTTTTTTTCTTAGTCTTTTTGATAGTAGCCATTTTGATTGGGGTGAGGTCCTATCTCATTGGGATTTTGGTTTTCAACACTGATGATGAGTGATTTTGAACATTTTTCATATACCTGTTTTCCATTTGCACATCTTCTTTTGAGAAATGTCTATTAAGGCTTGATGCTATAGTCTGGGAGATGAGGACTTTATATATTGGTGAAAGATAAATATTTTAAAATCTCAAGGAATATGATGGTCTCATTTTATTTCTGCTGCTCGGCCATATCTAGACTACTAGGTTCACATTTTCTTACCATATTTATGGGGGATATTGATAATTTATTCATCATTCTTCTCAAATTTTGTCTGTCCAGCATAACATGACTATGGCTCTGTACACAGTTCTGGAGTTCAGAATATGTACATGGGGCAAACAAGAGGGAGAGAGTATAGAATATACCACTTGCAGTGCATATGAAAGTTTGTAGCCTTCTAGTCAGAACTGTTGGCTCTGGAGCCACAATCGCTAATCATGGTTCTACCACTTTCTAGTGATGTGGGTGACTTATACAGCCTCTCTGTGCCTCAGTTTTCCTGTCATTAAAGTGGAAGTGATAATAATGCCCACCTCATAAGATTTTTTTATGGGTAAACATCATTTTCTGTATGTATAACCCTTCAAATATTTCTTAGCATATTGTTAACACGCAGTTAAATGTATCTATTACCTGTTAAAAGCCTGACAATAATCTTTACCAGGCTAATCATATTAATGTGACAAGCTAAGATTATATTTACAGTTAATTTTAGGAATCATTCTGAAAAATCTAGTACAAATTTGACTTCTCATTTTAGAATAAGATTGAAAGAATATTTTAAACCAAATGTATATTATTTGGCTGCTGCTCAGCTTGGGATCCTTTAATAGGTGTCCCTGCACTCTTCCTTCATTCTGCATTTGCCACTCATCTGACACCCTGTACTATTCTAGGAGCTATAAAACAATGAACAAGGCAAAGTTCTTGCCATTAATTAAATTTAGGCTACCGTTTTCAAGATTAAATTGACAAATAAATGCAAGGTTTTTAGCAATGCAAATTCTGCTACGATAGATGGAAGCACAGGGGATTAAAGAAGCACATTAGTTTATGGAAGGAATTCTTCAGTCATGATGTAGAGGCTGGGGCTGAGGGCCTCAGACACAGCTCCTTAAAGAAATGATTCCAGTATAAAAACTGGACGGCGATTACAGTGAGCCTGTTGAAATAAGGAATCAAACAAAGGCACAGACTGAGGAAGATTATGGCACTTTTGAGTGGGGCAAAATCAGACTGTGAAAAATGGGGAATATAGGAAGATGGTAAGGAATATTTAGGAGCTCAGATGCTCAGATCATGAAGTGTCCTGCAAGTCCTTCAATAAAAGTCTATCTTTTAAAGAACTGAGTATGGAATTTCAGCCTGAGAGAATTCTGTATCTATAAAATATGAAGAGATTATCATAACACCAAAAGTCATTAGAAAGTCTTGATGAGCTGTATGCAGGAGAATCAGGAAGAGATAGGAATGACTTTGGGTCCAGATGTTTGCCTCCAAGTTACGTGATTTACTTAACTAATAAAAATGTATTGAGTACCTACTATAGGTGTGGCACTGTGCTAGTCTCTGAAGAAAAAATGTTAAGAAAAAGGGCATGAAGGAGAGGAACAAGAGGAGGAGAAAGGAGAGAAGACTTTTTTAAAAAGAAAATAAAAATGCTCTGCTCTTATGGGTTTCTAGTTAAATAGTAAACACTATCATTAATTTATCAAAATATTACACTATAGAATATATAATTAAAGCTGACATATGTATTAAGAAGTAAAAAAATAGCAAAGGGATTAAAACAATCTTCTAAAAAGAAAAGACAATTAAGTAGAAATCTGAAGGATGAATTTAGTTAAAATATGTTAAAATATGTATGAATTTAGTTAAAATATATATTACACACTGACTAATTCAAACCAAATGAACATGCCATCTGGCTGAATCTCTAAACTTTATTTTTATTTTAAAAGTAATAGCTGTTCATTCTTTTAACTTCTCCAACAATATACAAAAGCACAAAGTCTAAATTATAAGTCACTCAACATTATGATACTCTGCAGAGCTGTATTTTCATGATAACTGTACTTTTCCAAAATGTATTTCTTGATTGAATTGTCATTAACTGTGAAGGGTCTGGGATTGTGACACTCTTTTCACACTCACACATTAACCTGTTACTGTCCCCATTGATGCTGGCAGAAAACATGAAGCTCCTGGGTCAGAGAAAAAAGGCACAATAGCATGATTGTGATGTGGTTGGTTTCAGGTTTCTATGCCACGAAGTGTCATGGAGATGACACATTTGGGCTTTAATGAATGCTTATAGATGCGGTAAGTTGCACCGAGGAAGAGCACAGAGCTTGGGGGATTTGCTGCCTTCATAGCAAATAGAAACAAGTCTACACTTTACTCAGAAAAAAAAAAAAATTGAGAGAACATCATCTCTCAAGTTTAATCACTGCAAACCCAACGCTAAGAAATAGCCTGGTAAAGAAAAGCCAGGGCTTCACGTCCTTGGTATCCCAATGGAAAATGTGTTGAGATGCTGAGGGTCCGTCACAGTAGCTGGTATCAAATTTATGGGGATATAAAAATGGGTCATAGAGATCATATATACATTTATTTACATCGCTTCTTGAATAAAAGAATAATAATGAAAAGTGACAATGTGTTAGACATTAAATTGTAAATATCTGACTGTGTTTGATTAGGAACAATAGAAAGACACTTCTAATATTTTTTATTCTGAAATTTGAACACTGACTGTATTTTGAGGCCAGAAAGACTGCAATCAGTTTTAGAAAAGTGGGTTACACATCCCTATCCAATATAATATGGAAACATTATATGTTATAATGATGAAAAGTACCTAACATACTGCTGTGGGTTGAATTGTGTCTCCCTAAAAGATGTGTTGAAGTCCTAATTCCCAGTACCCGTGAATGTAAACTCATCTGGAAATAATTTTTTGCATATGTTATTGGTCACGAAAAGGCCATACTGTATTAGATTGGACTTTTAGATTCAAATCATTGGCATCTTCATAAGAAGGCCGTATAGAAAACAAAGACACAAACACACAGAGGAAATACCACGTGATGACCGAAGCATGATGGAGGCAGACATTGGAGTGCTGTGCCTACAAGCCAAGAGTCACAGAGGACTGCTGGCCACCATCAAATGCTGAACCAAGAAAACCTTCTCCTCTAGAACTTTCAGAGAGTACTGGCCCTGTCGCCAACTTGATTTGGGACTTCTTATAGCCTCTAGAACTGTAAGAGAATGCATTTTTGTTCTTTTAAACCATTAAGCTTGTGGTAATTGCGTACAGCAGGCCTATAAAACACACACACACACACACACAAGCACACACACAGTCTCCCTTTCTTCCACTCCAGTTATCAGCTATATATAAAGAGACATATATTAATATACAGACACACACATTTTTATAATTCCATTGTGTCTTCATTTGGGTTTCCCCAAAGCTAACACTGACACAAGAAATTTGCTGGAAATAAATTATTGGAGAGAGAACACCAGGAAGCATAGTGGGGGAATGGGGAAGCGAGCCAGAAACTTCAGGAAAGTACAAAAGGCTGAGGTCAATGAGCAGGTGTTGGTGCAGAGGGGCCAGTCCCACTGCCAATCCTTTGAGAAACTATATGAAACACATGTCTGCAATGCACTACCAAGAGGCAAAAACTTAAGATATAAATCCACCACTTCTTGTTCTTTGTTGGTAGACGGTTCCTACTGGAGACACTACTCCTTTGGCACTTCAGATCTACCTGAGCTTGGTTCTGTGAACAGGATGCCCTTGGTCCGAGAGGCACACCGTTTGAGAAAGGAAGCTACAACCACACATGCAAATTGCCCATTGAAGCTGAAAGTGGCTTCTAGATTGACTTGAGAGAATATGGACTAGGTACTAAGAACATACACAATGTTAATTTTTAAAAAATAATGCCTTATTATTGGAACCCAAGGCAAAGATCACCAATAAAGTCAACATTACCCATTGTTTCTTAAGAAGTAAATATACTAAATTTGCTAAAATAGTGGCTGAATTTAAAATATTTTATTAGACTATTACTTCTCAAGAACATTTTATGTTAGACAGTATTTGTAGATTCTTATAACAAAGCCTATTTTATTTAGAAGAACATAATTACACAATGATGTTAAGACACTTTAAGTTACATATTATGGTACACACTTCTGCATTGAAACACTGGACAAAATCAACTTTGTTATTGATGGTTACCTAAGGAAATGTCACTTTTATTAGAGGTAGACAGAAATAGAGATATAGAAATAAATGTTGTGTGGTTAGTCATGTGATGCAATGTTCCTTATTTCTTCGAACAAGGGAAAAAATAACTTTAAATCAGAGATGGTGAATATTGAGTGTCAACTTGATTGGATTGAAGGATGCAAAGTATTGTTCCTGGGTGTGTCTGTGAGACTTGCCAAAGGAGACTAACCTTTGAGTCAGTGGGCTGGGAAAGGCAGACCCACCCTCAATCTGGGTGTGTTAGTCAGCTGCCAGCACAGCCAGAATAAAAGCAGGCAGAAGAATGTGGAAAGGCTAGACTGGTTTAGTCTTCTTACTTGCATCTTTCTTCTGTGCTGGATGCTTCCTGCCCTCAAACATCAGACTCCAACTTCTTCAACTTTAGGACTTCGACTGGCTTCCTCGCTCCTCAGCTTGCAGATGGACTATTGTGGGACCTCACCTTGTAATCGTGTGAGTCAATACTCCTTAATAAACTTTCCCTTTATATATGTATTTCTCTATCCCATTAGTTCTGTCCCTTTAGAGAAGCCTAATACAATCACCTTATAACTATATTTTCTACTACTTAATGATGATATTTATAGACACATTATCACATTCACACATAACAGTATATGATTATAATAATTCCGGGGGAAATATATCCATACTAATACAATACAATAAATTAAAGTTTTCTTTTGCTTTGTTTTTTGTTTTTTTAAAGCTCATGTTCTTCTCCTGGTGATTTTTTTTAACTTCTTGTGTAGGCACAATTTTATAATTGCAAAAGAGTTATACAAGATAGTATAGATAATCCCAGATACCCTTCATTTAGGTTGCCTGAAAATTAACATTTTACATGACCATAGAACAACTGTCATAGCAAACAACGATAACTTTGGTAGAAATAATAAGTAAACTATAGAACTTATTCAGATCTCTCCTGTTTTTTTTTTTTTTTTTTTTTTAAACATCCTTTTCTTCTATTTCGGGTTATAGTTCAAGAGCCTACATTTTATTTGGTAATCAGGCCACCTTCACCTCCTTTAATTTTGAGTGTTCTTCCAAGTTTCCCAGTCTTTCATTATCCAGTTTTGCAGTGTCTCTTAATTTGGGTTTATCTGATATTTTCTCATGCATAATCAGACGACATAGTGTATTTTATCAGGGGTAACAGGTGACATTAACCTTGGACACTTGGTTTAGATGGTTTCTTCAAGGATTACCCCCTGTAAACTTGTTGCTCTCCCCTTTGTAATTACTGCATATTTAGGGGCGATGCTATAAAACTATGCAAAGAAGCTATTTCTTCTTTAAAGTTTGTGCACTAGTTTTAGCTTTCTTCAGTTAACCTTTGTGGCAATTACTACTATCGTGCTTTAATGGTAATTTTCTGTTCTCATCGTTCCTTCTACATTTATATTAATTGAATTTCTTCTCTGAGGAAAGGTTATTATTTATCTCTAGTTAGTTAAATGCTTAGTTAGTTTTATGTTTATATTAATAGGGACTCAAGGATTTTACTTTATTTTATGTTATAATGCAAATATATCACTGCTGATTTTACTGCTCATTTTGTTTCAATTTTCATCATTGGGAACACCTTCGGATTGGTTCCACGCCTTTTTCACGTGTTCTCATGGTTGATCATTGGTTAGTCTGTTTTTAGCACATTCTTGCTTTCTTGTTCCAGTGCCGTCTTGTCAGAGTAAGAATATTCTCTTCTATTCACAGTGTGATAAAAGGTTATTTCTTTTTATCATGAATGAACGTTGAATTTTTACATTCTTTTCTCTATCTATAGACATGATCATGTGATTTTCTTGATGGTGAATTGCACTGATTGCTTTTCATACATTGAAAAGATTTACATTCCTGGGATAAACTCCTCATGGTTGTGATGAATTATTCTTTTTACATATTGCTGGATTCCTTTTGCTAATATTTTGCTAGGTACTTTTTGCATCTATATTCAAAGGGATATTGGCCTGGAGTTTTCTAAGCTTGTAGTGCCAGTGTATAATATTGGTATCAGGATAATGATGGTCATAAATAAGTTTAAAAAATGTTTCCTTTCCTGTTATTTTCTCCAGAAAATTGCATAGTATTTGTACCATTTCTACTTTAAATATTTGATATGATGCACTGGTAAAACCATTGGAAACTGCAACTCTCTTTTGTATTAGGTTGGGGTGAAAATAATCTTAGTTTTAACCCAATCTAAATAGAAAGATTTTAAACACAACATTAATTTCTATAATAGATACAAGGCTAGTCAAGGCATCTATTTCTTCTGGAATAGGCTTTCATAGATTGTGTATTTCAAGAAATTGATTCATTTTCAGCAAACCAGCCTTTGGTTTTAGGATCTCTATCATTTTCAGTTTCACTTTCATTAATTTTGTTCTTCTCATTATTGTTTTCTTTTTTTTCTGTTTATTTTGCATACAATTAACATTTAATTTTTTTAAGTTTCATGAGATAAATTCTGAGGTCATTGATTTGATACCTTTTATTTTATATAATAAAATATCATATGTATGCCATAAATATGTATAAACTTTGTAGTATTTGCTTCCTGTTAAGCTTATTAAAATTTGTTTTATAACTCAGAATCCTATTGATCTTGGTAAATATGTACATGAAAAGAGTGTGTATTTTGTTGTTGTTGGGTGAAGAGTTCCATAAATGTCAATTTGGTCTAACTGCTTGATAGATTTCTTCAGCTAATCTCTACCTTACAGACCTTCTGCCTATCTGAGTTATTAACTACCGAGGAGTGCTGCAGTCTCCAATTAATTTTGAATTTGTATGTGTCTTCTCTAAGACTCATTACTTTTGACATCATGTTATTTTCTTGCTTGTTAAATGCATATTTAGGATTTTGATGTTTTCTGGGAAAATTAAAACTTCATTATTATGTAATATATTTCATCTGTGATGATATTTTTGTTCTGAAGTCCTCTTCATCTGATATTAAAATGGCCACTTCAGCTTTCTTTGGGCCAGTACATCTTTTACTTTTAAAATGCCTCCATGTCTTTATATTGGCAGTGGATTTTGTACTTAGCATATATTAAGGTCTTGCGTTTTTAAAATCCAATCTAACAATTTGTCTCCATTCTCATTTAATATAAGTAATGATACGGCTAGAATCATAATTCACCATTGAAAACATTTTTCAAATTGTCCCATCTGTTCCTTGTCTATCCTCCTTTCTGTATTTTTCTTTCTGACTGAATTTTTATTGGTGCATAATATTTGTATATATTTATGGGGTACATACATCTTACTATATGCACAGACTGTGTAATGATAAAGTCATGGTATTTGTGGTGTTCAACACATCAAGCATTTATAACTTCTATGTGTTGGAAACACTTCAAGTCCTCTCTTCTAGCTGTTTTGAAACATACAATAGATTATTGTTAACTATAGTCACCCTACTCTGCTTATAAAAATGTGGAGCTAATTCCTTCTATCTAACTGTATATTTGTATCCAACCATAGCTCTCTTTTTTAACCAATTGTGGTAGGATACACATAAAAGCTACCATCTTGACACTTTCTTAGTGTACAGTTTAAAGACATTAAGTGCATTCACACTGTTGGGCTTACATCACCAGGATTCATCCACAGAACTCTCATCTTGCAAAACTGAGACTAAGTACCTATAAATATTAACTCTCCATTACTCCTTCCCCTCAGCCCCTGATAATCACCCTTCTACTTTCTGACTCTGAATTTGTCTACTCTAAGTACCTTGCATAAGTGAATCACATATTATCATCCTGTCTTGGCTGGTGCATTGTCCTTAGCGTAATATCCTCAAGGTTCATTCATATTGGAGCCTGTGTCAAAATTTTCATTCTTTTTAAGGCAAAGTAAAAAGCCATTGTATGTAGATACCACATTTTGTTTGTCTATATGTCTGATGATGGGCATGTAGGCTGTTTTCACCTTTTGGTTATTGCAAATAATGCTGCTATAAACATGAGTTTACAAATATCTTTTTAAGAGGCAGCTTTCAATTTAGCGGGTTATAGGAGACATGGAATGGCTAGGTCATATACCAATTCTATGTTTAATTTTTGAGGAACCACAAAATTGTTTTGCTTGGTGGCTGCACTATTTTCCCTTCGACCACCAACAGTGCACCAGGGATTCAGACTCTCCAGATCCTTACCAATATCAGCTATCCTAATTGGTAGGAGGTAATGGTTCGATTTGCATTTGCCTAATGATTGGTAATGTCAAGCACCTTTTCATAGGCTTGTTAGCCATTTGTATACCTTCTTTGAATAAATAACTGAGCTTTTGATATGATTGCATTTTATTTACTCAACCAACTCACTACCCCATTTTTATATTGTAATGGTTTCACTAGGTTTTACAACATACGTTTTTACTTAAAGTCTTCTTATATTGTCTCATATGTAGTGTAAGGAACTTATAAGAGTGTATTCACCTTTCTCACTCCTGTCTATGTACTATTTTTGTCATTCATTTAAATTTTACATATATTATAAACACAGAGTTTTACATATAAACACAGAATTCAATCTTTCTATATTATTTGTAGAAAAGTTAACATAAGAAAAACGTCTTAAATTCTACCATCACGTATTACATTTGCAGTCTCTCTCTTTTTTTTTCTTTTTGCTCTAATTTTCAGCCTAATATATTTTTTCTACCTAAACAAGTATGTTTGAAAGCATTTTCTCAGTGTTTGTTTATTTGAGAAAGATTTCTTTATATTTCTTCTTTATGTTTGAAAGAAATTTTGCTGGTTACAAAATTATCACTTGGAGATTTTTTTTTTTCTTCAGCACTTTACAGATGCCATTCCATTTTCATCCAGCTTCCACAATTCCTTGTGAAAAGCCTGCTGAAATCCCCATTTTTGTTCCTCTTATGTAATGTTTCATTTTCTCAGGCTGGCTCTAAGATTTTCTCTTCCTCTTTTATCTCAGCAGTTTAAATATAACTTGCATACGTGTGTCTGTCTGTCTGTACGTTTTATTTATCTTGTTTGCTATTCTCAGAGATTCTTAGATATTTCATTTTGTTTCTGTCACTCATTTAAAAAAATCCATTGTCATTATTTCTTCAAATAGACATTCTCCTCCTTTCTCTCTTTGCTTTCTTAGATACAGATTATGTCTAGATTAGACCTTTTGGTATTTCCAAAGCTCTTGGATAGGTTGCCAATTTTTATAACTCCCTTTTCTCTTTGTTTCTTAGTCTGTATGATTTATGTTGACCTATCTTCTGTTGACACTGATTCTTTTCCCAGCCATGCCAATTTTCATGATGAACCTACTGAAGGCATTCTTTGTCTTTGTTACCATGTTTCTAATTTCTAACATTTTCATTTAATTTTTTTCTTATAGTTTCTATCTGTTGAAATTACCCATCTGGTCTTGCCTTTTATCCACCTTTCCTTTTAAAGCCTATAGCAAAATAATCAGAGGTATTTTTAATTTTCTGTCAAGCTCTATGGTTGTATCAATTTGTGATTATTGCTTTCTTTCTTGGGAGTGTGTTTTTTTTCCTTGCCTTTTCAAATGCCACATATTTTTTTTTTTACTGAAAACTAAACATGTATGAACCATGGAGCTTATGTCCCTCAGTTTTATCCCTGGAAATGGTCATTCTTTTCCCTGTGCTAGACTTTTAGTGCAAGGGTTTGTGTTAATGTAGTCAGGAGTGGGGCATGTTTGTAATTAATTGTTGCTGTGTTACTCTGAATGCCACACAGACTTCAAATTCGAGGACGTATTGCTTCTGTCTAAGGTGGGGAATGAATGGATTAACAGTATCTTTTTTGATTCTGAGTTTTAAGGCTTTCCTTTGTGCTGTGCTGTGCTGCAGAGTGGGCCACTTTTTTTTTTTTTTTTTTTTTTTTTTTTTTTTTTGAGACAGTCTTGCTCTGTCGCCCAGGCTGGAGTGCAGTGGCCGGATCTCAGCTCACTGCAAGCTCCGCTGCCTCCCGGGTTCACGCCATTCTCTCGCCTCAGCCTCCCAAGTAGCTGGGACTACAGGCGCCCGGCTGGCTAGTTTTTTGTATTTTTTAGTAGAGACGAGGGTTCACGGTGTTAGCCAGGATGGTCTCGATCTCCTGACCTTGTGATCCGCCCGTCTCGGCCTCCCAAAGTGCTGGGATTACAGGCTTGAGCCACCGCGCCCGGCCTAGAGTGGGCCACTTTTTAAGCACTTGTCCATCTCTTGCCCCTGTCCCAGCCATATTCTGCTATCACTTGTTATTTGCAGCTTCCTAGTTTGTGGATGGATGTACGTGGATGCCGTCCTTATTCTAATTAAGGCTCTACTCTTGACAGGCACCATGTCCCTGGCCATGGGAATGTGGCATTTTCCTTTCTCCTGCTCTTTTCCGGGCTGACACTGTGGGCTCAGTACTTAATTCTGTTCTTCCCCCAAGAGAGTGCTGTTTTTCTTTTCCTTTCCCTGTGTCAAAGAGAGTTCGCCAATGCCCAAGGATAAGCAGTTTTGCTGTTCCCCTCACACACAAATTCAGGCTTTTGTTCAAAATGAGTGAACAAAATGGGGAAAGCAGAAAGGATCCCAGAGGGTGGAGTTTCTTATCCCTCCCTTATAGCTATACTTTCCCTGCCTCAAGCCTGAAACATAATAGACGCTTATTATAGGTATTTTTGATATTTTTTTTCCATGACAACTTGGTAGGGTTTGTAGAAAAAAGCCTGCAGAATGATAAGGAGTCCTCACATTTCTTCATCCTCATCAACTTTCCACCATCCCCCCCAGACCGCACTCAGCATCTGCCTATTTATCAACTATTCTATGTAAACTCTTGTCACTGGAGTCCTGTTGCATCTACAATAATAGGTGAATCAATTTCAAGACTGGGTGCAATGGTTCATGCATGTAATCCCGGTGCTTTGGGACGTCAAAGCGGAAGGATCACTTGAGACTAAGGGTTTGAGACCAGCCTGGCAAAATAGTGAGACTCTATCTCCACAAAAATAATAAAAATAAATTAGCCAGGCACAGTGGCGCTCTCTTGTAGTCCAAACTACTTAAAAGGCTGAGGTGGGAAAATCACTTGAGCCTAGGAGTTTGAGGCCACATTGAGCTATGATTGTACCATGCACTCCAGCCTGGACAACAGAGCAGAGTCAGACCTTGTATCTAAAAAAAAAAAAAAAAAAAAGCTGAAGTTTTCTCTCTCCCAATAGGCACTGTTTCTTTCAGAGTTTCTTCAAATAATCTTCACAGCAGTCCCAGCTCTCTGCTATGTTTGATAAATCACAAATTTGATGTTACTCTGTGTCTTTTTATTATAGGGATAGGGGCTATGCTGCTTGAAGCTTTCCGTATCCTAAAGTGGAAGCCAGAAATCATAGATTCCATTTTAGTTGTCTCTTAATTTCTATCAAGTTGACAGCTACAAAATCTCCCAATGTCTTCCCTTACATACAAATATGCATTTTAAAGTGAAACAAACATGTAACATATGGATCCCATTAATGGATAACTGTTGCATTGTATCAACTAATTAATTTGCAAATTATATTTCAGAACTATTTGGCTATAAACTTTCTTCTAAGTTAAAAATTTCAGATTTTATCTAGAAGTGGTGGCACAAACCCATAATCCCAGCTACTAGGGTAGCTGAGGCAAGAAAATTGCTTTAGAGCAGGAAGCTTGAGGCCAGTCTGGGCTACATAGTAAGACCCTGTCTTTAAAAAAATAATTTAGTTTTCAAAAAGTATACCATGATTAATGCCTTCTTCTAGTTAAATCCATTACACCCCATACTTTTCTAGACGTTAGTATAATAAGCGTCATTCATCTGCAAACATTGATATATCAATTTCCCTTACAAATAGATCCCCCACATACCTGGAAATATAAAGATAAAGATACTTAGTCTTCTATTCATGTACATTTTATAAGAGCATTATAATGATACATTGATACTAACAACATGAAATATACTTGCAATTTCTGCACTAACAGATTTTACTCACCTGTTCTGACCTATGCACACACCAGCACTCCACTGTTCATGTAATAAATATGCAAATGCAATAAAGACATTTTCCTCCAATAAAGATTCTAGGGCCCCTTAAAATAGGTTTGGCCTTTCTATATAGATGAACAGCATGGAAGAATTTCCATGATAACAGCTAAAGCTTGATAGCAGTGGGAGAGCTGCAAGGTTTCAGCATGAGAGGAGCAAGATGTCTCAAATAGATTTTTTGACACAAGAATCAAAAAGCTGACATAAGCTCCATGGCATTAGTTGGTAAAGACCCCCTCATGATCTTCAAAACTACCACATTCATTCCAAGTAGCTATTAGCAACAAGATTTGATTTAAAAACACAACTTAAAAAGCCAATTACAGTCAGTATTATTCTTTCTTCTCAGTGTCAAGGATATACATCACTCTTGCTTAGAATCTAAATGTTCCCAGAACAGTCACCATTTTGAAGTTTAATAATATATCACTAAATTACTGTCATGTGCCTATTCCATAAAAATCTTGCCAATTTCCATTTTTAGGTATTATTAATTTGATTCTGATTTTAAGAACATTATCTATTTGCTATAATGAAGAAAGAAACATCAAAATCAATATTTGACAAAACTATAGATTTTTTTCAAAATTCATAAAGCAAGTCTTTTTTAATGTGAAAAGTTTTAAAATATATAACTAGTTTCATATTTTAAAATAATTATACCAATAGATAACAGCTCTTACATTAGAATAGATACATTTTGTATAGATATATATTTTGAACATGGCAGCATAAAATGACAGGGTATGATTACAAAACACAAATATTTAATTTTTAAAATACTTTATTGTATGGTGTCTATGTAAACCAGTAAGTTTGCGTATTAGTGATATGAAGAAGCACATTTTGATGAGTTTTTGATGAATTATGTTTCCAAATATGAAAAATTTCATTACTACCTAGTATGAGCTGCTTCCAACATTAGTCAGTTGGCTTTTATAACATAATATTTATTTGTTTTTGAAAATCTGGAGTTTTCATTTTTTAGGTTATTTTATCTGAATTTAAGTGTATCAAAATAGTAATTTTGTTAAGTTTGTTAAGTTAAAACTTAAAAAAAACTGACAGATAATATTGTGCATTTTAAAAGTATTATTTGTCTCAGAAAAATAAAAGTAGAGTCATATCAACACAGTGATTATGAGTTTTCTACAGTTGAGAAATAAAATATAAAATATCTCCCAGGAAATTCAACTTTGCCCTAAATCAAGATCCAGAATTAAATGTAGCCTCTACTGCCTCTGTTTGATTCCACAGTGCTCATTTTAGCTTTATTTGAAAAACTGATCAAGGAATAAATATCAGTTATACAAACATCCTTTTTGTTTGTAATTGTTTGTGATTTTATGTAAGGAAACAATGAAAAACCATGTTTCCCAGCATCCTAGACTCTAAAGTTTAGCCATTATATTACAGAAAACAGTCCATACCATTTCTAATTAGCTCTCTTTGCAAAGAACTGCTCCCTGACATTCCTACAAGTGGTTTTGATGCTTAACTTTCAATACTCAAAAATAAAGTATGAAAATTTTATTATTTTAATTTAAAAAATATTTCCTCACAGACATTTATTTCCAAAATGGTTGGTATAATGCCCTTCAGATTTCTAGACAATACACACATACTATTGCCATTATTATAAAAGTCTGAAACATTACCAGATGAGAAATAATTTGCACAATTTCATGAGCTTTAAAAATTATCCATTTAACCAATGTAGTTTTTCTTTTTTTTTATTTTACTTTAAGTTCTGGGATGCATGTGCAGAACCCGTGCAGGCTTGCTACATAGGTATACATGTGTCATGGTGGTTTGCTGCACCTGTCAACCCATCATTTAGGTTTTAATCCCCTCATGCATTAGGTATTTGTCCTAATGCTTCTCCCTCCGCTTGACCCTCACCCTCCAACAGACCCCGGTGTGTGATCCTGCCTTCCTGTGTCCAGGTAACAAATGAAGTTTTGAACTGTACTAATTAATTAGCTACTTTAAAGGTATTAATACACTCTCTAGTACATATTATCTTTATATTATATGTGCTGGGTAAAATGTGAAAATAGAAGGAAATACATGCTGCCTCTTTCATAAGCTTAAAGGGAAAAGTAAGGCAAGTACCTAGCGTAGAAATATATGTCACAGTTACACTGCATGTGGTAAAAGAGGTATAAATCACAATGATGATTCGCAAAAGAAAGCAATAACCTTCATCTTCAGGAACCAGAAAGTGTATTATGATGAAGATGGCACTTGAATTTTGTTTTAATGCATTCGTAGAATTTTGACTCATAGATTTAGTAGGAAGTATGCTACATAAAGAAGAACCAACATGAGCCAGTTTAGTAGGCAAAACAAACAATGTGGCTTTGGAGATTCCTTGAGTTACGTTGAGTTACGTGGGAACAAACAATAATATAAATGGATTGGTGGGGATTGACATAATGTCACTACCACTACCTGAATCAGGCCATTAGCATGTTTATTTTGCATCAATTTACCTCTTTCCGGTGTTATTCCTTCACAATCCTTCCTTCACATTTTCAACAAGGGGATAATTCTAAGTCACAAACCTAACTGTATCTTTGGTTATTTGCTAGTTGATCTGCACTCTTTACGATTAAATCGATTGCTATAATACAGTTTGCAAGAGTCTGCGTAACATCATAACCTAAAATCTACATAAGTTTCAAATGCTGCTTTCTAACTGAAGCCTACCCTGAAATCTTATTCTCCAAGCGACATATTTTTTTCTTTGCCTCAAAGGTACTTAATCCTTTCTGTAAAACGGCAATTGGTACACTTCATAAGAATGTGTTATTTAGCTGTCTACTATCCTGGACTATACGCTCCACAACAATTGGGATCATTTCCTTTGATCGTTCTTCATCATTATTTTCTAACATCTTGCATGGTGACAGGCATACCTTAGGCACACATAGATGATAAATATAAAATAATTAATAAAGTATTTTCATTATTTTACTCCATACAGAGTCTGAACCCTTCTCAATAGCCATGTGTGGTATGTGCCTATTATGCTGCACAATGCTGATCTGGAATAAGGAAAATTGAGCACAAAGATTTTGCCTTCTATCTGTAGCGCCATAGGAGACTTATTAGGTGATGGAAATGTCCTTATTCACTTGATGCAAATAACCTAAAATCTTTAGTTACTATGTATTATTTTTGAAAAATATATTTTAAGTGTTATATTGTGTAGCTGAATGTGTGTAGGCAAGATTGCTGAACCCTGAAGAAGATGGCCTATTTCTGAAAAATACCACTAGTTTAATAATCTTGGCTCAGGAGAGATGGTTGATGACATGCAGACAGAGAACACTCAGTGTTTAAATTCCTACCAGTAACTCCTGAAACTTTTTTGGGTGCTTATTGAGTATTTTTTTTAAGGGCATCAATTTCAAAAGATCTTCTTTCTACAACAGGAATTCCTTCCTCACCCTGCATTACCCTTTATATGGCTAGTTTGAAGGTAGCCTTATAAGAAAGCATTAAAAAGGAATTTAGAGAGGTGGAGGAATTGCAACATCATTTCTCCTTTCCCCGAAGTCTAAAAATAGGGAACCTTTTGATTGAAAGTGATCCTTGGAAGATGCAGCTTCAGCTATGTGCTTATATGGAAATGAGCTACACTCAAATTCATTAGTGTTCAAAACTGCCTCCTTCACTAGCTCACTGCCGAATCTAAACATTGACTAAGGCTGCTCATTCTCCATGACCATTTTGAAGGCAAGATTTTCAACAGGATTGCAGTTTCAAACAACTCAGGAAAATATTCTGATACTTTCTTAGAGTATTGGTGGGTATGGCTATTTTTGAGTCATCCACCTGCAAAGAGTGCTGCCATGTACTGAGGCAAAGACAGGAAAAATACATGCTATGAATGTTCTTGGAGTTAGGTGCTTAAATGTGGATTTAACTCAATCAGCAAACTTTATCTCTAAGGAGCCATGAGGCATTGCAGGCCAAGAAGAAAGTCAAGAATATTATACAGAGACTTATGGAATAAGAGAGGAAAAAAGAGTTTCACAATGTTTTTATTAAGGAAATTTAAAATACAATCAGCATAATTGAGTATTTTTTTGGTAAAACCATTGTTCTAATGAGAAGAATAGACTTCTTTTTTTGAGTGGAGGGATAACGTTTCATTTAGTTGTGCTTCAAAGTTAGTGTTCCCTATAATCAAATCAATCACAAATGTTCATTTCTAAGAAACACTCAGCTCATGGTAGCCAAAAACAGGTGCTTACCCAGATTTGGCCTTCATAGGTTGCCAATCCCTAAAGCACAGGAAAGCAACAGCGACCTTGATTCTGTGTGTGTGCCTGCGTCTGCATGTTTGCCTGCGTGTAAAGTCAGTGGTTGACATCAAATCACTAAATAAGTGTGGGAAACAATTCTGGTATAATTCACTCTTTTTAAAGAAGTGGCCCTAGACCTTCCCACTGTATTAAGAGAATACTTTCAGAGAGCGGTGTCAGTTTTCTGTTATTGCTGTAACAAACTACCACAAACTCAGTGGCTTAAAATAACAGATTTATTATCATAAAGTAGATAGAAGTCCAAATTAGATTCAGTTTGCTAATGTCAAGGTGTCAGCCAGACTGGTTCTTTCCAGAGGCTTCTAGGGGAGAATCTTGCTCAGCATGTATTTTATTTTATTTTATTTTATTTTTTGAGACAGAGTTTCACTCTCATTGCCCAGGCTAGCATGCAATGGATGGCGCAATCTCAGCTCACTGCAACCTCCAACTCCAGAGTTCAAGCAATTCTCCTGCCTTAGTCTCCTGAGTAGCTGGGATTACAGGCATGTGCCACCATGCCTGGCCCAATTTTGTAATTTTAGTAGAGATGGGGTTTCTCCATGGTGGTCAGGCTGGTCTCGAACTCCCAACCTCAGGTGATCCACCCACCTCAGTCTCCCAAAGTGCTGGGATTACAGGTTTGAGCCACCGTGCTCAGCCTGAATCTTGCTCAGCTTCTAAACATGGCTTGCATTCCTTAACCCTTGACTCCTTTCCCATGTCACTTTAATTTCTGGCTTCCATTATCATGTCTCCTATTACTAACTGTGATCACCCTGCCTACCTCGAATAAGGACTTTTGCAATTATATCAGACCACCTGGATAATCTGGGATAATATTCCCATTTCAAGATGCCTCCTTTCCAGATTTTCACCTGTGCAATGCCCATTTTCCCATGCAAGCTCACATATTCACAGGTTCTAGGGATTATGAATTGGATATCTTTGGGGGGCCATTTTTCAGGCTACCACAGTAACTTCCTATATTTTACGCAAGATGCTTGTTGATGTGTACTTAGTGAGTTTCCACCACCTTTCCTAGGCCAGTTAAAATAGTTCTCAAGAACACCAAGGATGTAAATACCTTTCTTTTCTAATGTACATAAGTAGTTTACAAAATGGCAGTGTCAATGCTCAATATAGTATTTTTGAGTACATGAGTTTGATGTGCATTTTCTAATGTAACTATTTCAGAACAACCTAGTGAGGTATGTATTATATCCTAATTTTACTTTTATTTGGTTGTTCAACCTCAGCTGACTACAACTATTAAATCTGTTGGAATAGCAGTGTATGACTGAAGTCCTCCTGATACGTCTTCAAAAACACTGACCTCTGCTGGAATAATCCCAGCTGGAACAACATGTTTGAAAATTCAGTAAAGAATGAATTTCACTGTTTCTTACCAAATCAAATGCAAGAAATCAAGCATATGAAAATCATATTCTTCTCTCATCTTCTGAATGTAGATTAAAATATGTTTATAGAAATAATTATGTGTAGAATGAACAAAGAGTTTTACATTAATTAAATATAATCAGGTAGGTTCTCTGCTACCGTAGGTAGGCAGGAAGGAAATAATTTGAGTAGATTAATGCACGATATTTGGAAAACTCTAAGGAGAATTTATCAGGATTGATTAACACTTACCTTTAAAATATAAAAATATCTTCAAATTTGAATTGTTAATTCAGACCATGTTTTATATAGCTACATAAGAAAAGTATTCTATGAAACAAAAATCATTAGGCATCTATTCAATAAAGACAGGAGTTCAAGAACTATGAACTTTAAAATGTTAGTTTATTACATAATTGAGATTATTTCATATGTGTGAAATCTAATCTGAATCAAATGTATTAACCTTTGAAAACTAAATTACTCCGTAAGTACTGTATTATATTAACAAGTAGATATTTTCAAAATATGGAAATAAAAGTTTTGGTTCAATATTAATCAGTAGCTTGATGCATGAACAGGTGATCATTTGAACAACTCTCATCAGTACGTACTCCATTACATTTTCAGATGAATTATTTAATTGATCAAATCTCTTTTTTTGCGCACCCAAAACTGAGATTTGTGAAAACTTTGACAGAAGCAAATTTGTATTCCAGAGAGAAGAAAGACTTGGAACATTGGGAGTACCTGTCCAAAAAAGACAAATATGTATGGGAATGATCTGTTTCTCAGAATATTAAAAATTTCATTTTTCCTAAAAGAGACACAGGTCAGAATTTCCTCCTCTTTACCGTGGTGTCTAACAATGTGGCAACCAGAGAAGTTCTCAAAGCGTATTCCCCAATTACAGAGTGGTTATATAGTGGCTTGAGGTGTAAAATACGTCTGTGAAAACTATAGTACATGCCCTAAGGAAAATCACCTATGAAAACTTTGAGAATGAATTGTGCAAAGAATGATGTATCCATGAAAGCAAATGACAATGACATTTTACATCTTAATCTAAATAGAAAAATGTGGTTTGGGAGATGAAATATTGTGAGGTTTCTCAAAAGACCTTACTTTAGACACAGATTATGGAATGATAATTCTAAATATTCTAAAAAAACATCTTGCCATTAAAAATTCAAGTGAATGTGAAAAAAATTATATGCAAGAAAATGGTAAAACAACTTTTAAAATTGATAACCTGAATCTCTTGATAAAAAACGATTGTAATAAGGCACTAAAAAGAAAAGGATAAATTGAACCTAAAGAATGAATAACACTTCTCTCAGTTAATGGCCTCAGGGGAAAATGTAATCTATATTGCAAAAATGAGAGCAAATTATTCAATAAACCTGGAAAAGTCATACATATTACCAGAAGAGATAAAAGGAATCTTGGGGTTTTCTTTGTTTTGTTTTGTTTTGTTTGAGATGGAGTCTTGCTCTGTCACCCAGGCTGGAGTGCAGTGGCGCGATCTTGGCTCATTGCAAGCTCCGCCTCCGAGGTTCAAGCCATTCTCCTGCCTCAGCCTCCCAAGTAGCTGGGACTACAGGCGCCTGCCACCACGTCTGGCTAATTTTTTGTATTTTTAGTAGAGACGGGGTTTCACCGTGTTAGCCAGGATGGTCTTGATCTCCTGACCTCGTGATCAGTACTGGCTTATATTCTGAAGTATACCTGTATTTCAAGCCATTTCCACAGGGTCAGGGGGCTCTTTGTAGGGGCAAGGGCCTGAGAGCCACACCCTAATCCTTAAAATGTGTGAGTTAATGTTTGCATTTATTTATTTGTTCCCATGTAACATGAACTCAGTGCACAGCATGTACCAGCCATGGGGCTGGGCAGTTTCACATGTATTGACTCATTTTATTCTAAGAAAAATTCTAGGAGGGATTATTAAATAGACAAGGGAGGTAAGTTCACCAGAGTTGTGTTGCTTTGTTTGAAATTATGAATTTGAAAAGCAAGAAATCCAGGATGAGATATACAATTATCTCATTCTAAACTCAATGCGTTGTGCAATATTCAACACTGCCTGCCATTAGGGAAGAAGAAGAAAAACATAGCATCCTCTCCTATTCTGGTGTGGATTTTAGGCTTTGGGGTACAACAGGAGATATGCACCTACTTTGTACAGTGGGCACTGTTTGATGTAAGAGTAGCTAGCAAATGTGTCCACTGGCCACCACAAATATATGCTAGCTCATGTGGCCAAGTAGCTCACCAAAATTATCTTCATATGAAGTATTTTATTCCTGTATAAGTTTGAATGCATGTACGATGTTCTTTTTCCTTCTTCCCCAACTAAATAAAATCTAGGGGTTTTTCTTAACTGAATTTATCTTACCATATATTCCATTTGCATGTGGTTATGGTGGATATGGGACAGGACATCGTTCTCATTAACTGAATAAGTATTTACTGAAGTTCTACTATGTATAAGTTACTGTGTTAAACACTATTGGGAAAGAAAATGTGTTTATAACACTTGCTTTACTTTTAAGGGCTTAATAGTCCAGAGAAAATATCAGCATAAAAATACATTATATGTAAGTGTGTGTGTGTGTGTGTGCATGTGTAGTTTTGTTTTTAATATTAAATGACTATAGTCAAAAACTATTTAACTGCACATTTTAAAATAACTAAAAAAGTATAATTGGATTGTTTGTAATATGAAAGATAAATGCTTGAGGGGATGACTATCCCATATTCTATGATGTGATCATTGTGCATTGCCTGCCTGTATTGAAACATCTCATGTATCCCACAAATATATACACCTACTGTGTACCCAAAACATTAAAATAAATGATTTTTTAAAATAAAATAAGTTATATCAATACCACATAAAGAAGGAATTTGTTAACTTGATTGTTTCTAATACACCAGTATAGCTTCATAGGAATAGAAGGTATATTCTCATATATTAATGTTCTTTACCAAGAACATCATGTTGCAAAAGGGAAAACAGAAATGAGATGCAGAAAGTTTACATAACTTACTCACAGATTTAGTTTATGAAATAAAAATCTGCACTAGAACTCACATCTCCAACTTTTCAGCCTGTAATATTTTTACAGCACCCATTTAGAGGCATTAATGTATACAACTTATTTTAAGAAGCTTTTGTGGACAGTGATGACATCTCTTAGAATCTTGGGTAGAGGTAGAAGATACTTTTAAATAAATTCTAATTAATATTTTAGGAATTTTCTACCGTATGTTATATGACTGATTGATATTCATAAGACTACTTGAAATTGAATATTCCCAACACAAAGAAACGATAAATGTTTTCGATGATAGATATGCTAAACTCTGATCTGATCACTACACATTGTGTGTATTGAAACCTCACCATGTACCCCATGAATATGTACAATTATTATTTGTCAATGAAAGAAAGGGAAAAATAAGGAAATACTCCTGTGCTAATAAGCTCACGGCCCGACAAATGAACCCGTTCAGTGCAAGAGCTTTGCTATTTGCTAGATGCTTCCTCTTTATACTTAAATCTGAATTAACATAATTTTTATCCATTGGTTCTGAATATTTCCTTTGAGTTACAGGGAATATATCCAATCAGTCTTATCTTTTATCAGTTCAACATCTAAAAGTAAATAAACATTTTCTCTTTCCTGTATGTTTTCTGTATACTTTCTCTTTTCTGTAGTCAATTTCCCTAGTATGTCTCTACTTCCCAGACTTCTTCAAAATCATAGCCACTTTTATCTGGATATGTCCCCATTAGTGAGAATCCTGTGTGAAATTGTGGTGTTTTTCTAGAGAAGAACTCAAAACTGACATAGTTTGCCAAATCAGACAAAAGTGATTTAAAAAAAAATAGACACAAACCCTATTGTTATTGGCTAGAATAACTTTAATTTTTTTGGCAACCACCTCACATGTTGAGCTTCTTATCAATTCAGAGATGGACATTTTTCACAGACCACATTTCCAAGAACCCAGATGGGTATTCTACTGAGAAACAGCCTCTTCCAGATGGCACAAAACTCTCTCCTGTGACTGTGTTAGCAGTAGAATTCCAGCTGAAAACTTCAGCTCATCTTATCCTCTCAATCTGAAGTTTTCGTTTGTTACTGTTATTTGAGGTTCTCCTGTTACATGCAGTCAAATCTAATCCTGGCACAACCACTCTAAAAAACTGCTACCTTGAACCAGTATCCAAAAGTTCTTCCTCTCTTCTTAATAGCCAAATTATTGGATGCATCTTACAACTCTGCCCACTGGCACAAAAACTGTATTTTCATCCCCAGCCTCATAAGACACTGCTGTCATCTGGTAATCCTTGCACTCATCTTTTGGTTCCATTAAATCTCCATTTATCCTCAGTGACTACTACTCCCGGGTATTTCTAATTACTCTCATCTACATGGTATCCCACTTCTTCCTTTACAGAGAAACATGAAGAACCCAGGCAGGAACTCTGTTTCCCACCAACAATTATCAGAAACAACCGTCCCTCCTCTTTATCTCATTTTCAAATGACAGAGTCCCTTTCTTCCAGGCAATATCAATCCTTCCGTGTCTACTTTCTATTTTCTTCTGGGGAATTTGTTTCTTTCCTTTCTATATTTTAAATTTCAAAAGTTATTTGAAAAAAAATAATTGAAATACATTACTTTGGTAATTTCAAAATAGTCTAAGTCTTCCCTATGATTAAAAAAAAAGGAAAACTATAAAAATATCTCTTTGGATTATGCTTTTTGCTACCAATACCACCCTCTTTTCTTTACCTTTCTCAGCCACATTCCTGACAGAGTAGACTACACTCACGCCATGAATCCCCTTAGTTATGAACTACTGTTCCGCCCGGTGCCTCGTGACTTCTACTTTTACCAAGCTGCTAAAACCATCCACAGCAAAGTCATCCACGTCCTCAGCATCTATAAATTTTTGTCTTACTAAAATAATTTCATGCTTTTTTTAAGCCATTCTTTACATAATGAAAGTCTCTAAACCTTTGATTTTCACTGTATTCCTGTCTTCTGAAATTTTCTGCCTTAGTGGTTTCCTTTCTTCTCCATACAATGCCTGTTGGAATGATCAAGTTCCCTTTCCTTTTTCCTCTGCTATTCCTAGCCATACATGATTTTACTTTTGACAATTATATACATTTTGTTATTTTTATTGCATCAAATATTTCAGTCATGACTTTTGTGATTTATCCACAAAGATCCAGACACACGTATGTAAATGCTCATCAAACATCTTTACTCAGATATTGTGATGGCCAATACTGAGTGTCAACTTGATTGGACTGAAGGAGACAATGTATTAATCATGTGTGTGTCTGCGTGGGTGTTGCCAGGAGAGATTAACATTTGAGTTCAGTGGGCTGAGGAAGGCCTTAATCTGGTGAGCACAATCTAATCAGTTGCCAGCGAATGTAAAGCAGGCAGAAAACATGGAAAGGAGACACTGGCCTAGCCTCCTGGCCCACATCTTTCTCCTATGCTGGATCTTCCAGCCCTCAAACATCAGACTCCATATTTTTTAGTTTTGAGACTTGGACTGGCTCTCCTGGCTCCTAAAGCTTGCAGACAGCCTGTTGTGGGACCTTGTGATCATGTATGTTAATACGTAATAAACTCCCCTTTATATATATATATATATATATACACACACACACATCATATATACATACCTACATACATATCATATATACATATATACCCATATATCATATATACAAATATACACACACACACACATATATCCTATTAGTTCTATCCCTCTAGAGAACCCTGACTAACACAGATATCCAGTGGATATTTAAAACTTAGTATGTCAAAACTGAATTTGTCAGTTCTAAAGGTCTGTTGTACAGCAAGTACTTATAGTATGCATTACTGTGTTACACCCTTAGCATTTTGTTATGGGAGTGTATCTCATGTTAAGTATTCTTACTACAAAAACTGCTAACTAAAAATGGAACACACAGAAACTTTGGGAAGCATTAGACTTATCTACATCCTCAATGGTGGTTGTGGTTTCATGGGTATATGCATATGTCCAAACTCATCAAACTGCATACATTAAATATGTGGTTTGTTTTATATCAATTATACCTCAATAGAGTTGAAGTATTTAAAACCTGAATTCATCGTATTTCCCTCATATATCCTCTTCTATACTATTCCTAAATTCATTTATGATGAATTCACCAGCTACTCAACCAAGAAAACTGAATTATCCTATAAGGTCATTCATTTATATGTATTTATTCACCAGTTTCCATGGTTTTATGTGTCAGTTATAAAAGCTGTCCCTTTCTCACTGTTATTCTTCTACTGCTTTAATTTCTGCCTTCAGCATTCCTGACTTGCACAACTGCTTGTAGTCTTCAAGCTGACTTCCCTGACACCAGGACTCTCTAGTGCTCAATTCTTTTCTATAACATGTATATAAATCGGGCTTTTTTTCCTTCTCTCTTAAGAAGACTTGAGTCACCTCTTATCATCTGTGACACAGAAAATAAACAACATGTAAACACTGCTGTCCTCTTCTCCACTGTCATCTCAGGCTGCTAACCACAAAAACACATGTCCAAGGAATAACAGACTCCGTATTTTCCTTGCGTCTATACAATTCCATTAGCCTGAAAAACTACCCTCTATATCATTTCCTACATGCTTCCCAGAATTTAGTATCTTCTTCTACCAAGCTGGTCACTTATATTCACCCAATTCTGGTTGGTGGCCTTGTCCTCACCCTATAGCATCACCATACTTAGTGCACTCTATATAAGTCCTATGTTGATTGGCAGATCCTTGAAAGGAGATGCTCCTTCTAATTTATCTTTGTGCCCCTGATGCTAAATATTTGGGATAATATGTTTAATAAATGTTTATTGAACTTTGAGCTTTTTCATATGAATAGCTGGAACACTGATCCCATTCAATACTCACACGTCTGATTTCTAATTGCATTTATTTTCTATTGCAGATGTAACACACAGAGTATCTTAAAGCAACACAAATTTATTTCCTTACAGTTCTGGATGTCAGAAATCGAAAATGGTTCCACAGTGCTGCATTCTTTCCTGGAGGCTCTAGGGAGGATCTATTTCCTTGTCTTTTTCAGCCTCTAGAAACTACCTACATTCCCTGACTCTAAGTCAATTCTTCCACCTTAGAAGCCAACAGTGTGGCATCTCTGTCCTCTACGACCTCTGCTTTCATCCTCAAATCTCTCTGCAACTCTGTTCCTTCTACCCCTCTCTGCTAAGGAACTTGTGACTATATTGGACTCAACCAGATGATCCAGGATAACCTCCTTGTTTCCGAGTTATTTATTTAATTTATGACATCTGCAAAGACCTGTTTTCCATATAAAGCAATATGTCTACGGCTTCCAGCAATAATGACTCGGTTAACTGTTGTGATATGAATGTTTGTGTCTGCCCCACAAAAACAAGCAGAAATGCTAACCCCCAAGGTGATGGTATTAGTATGTAGGGCATTTGGGAGGTGATAAGGCCTAGAGGGTAAAGCCTTGTGAATGCGATTACTACCCTGATAAAAGAGAATTGAGAGAAACTCCTGGCTCATTCCACTCAGTGAGCACACAGTGGAAAGTTGCCATCTATGAACCAGGAAGTGGGTTCTCACCAGACACTAAAACTGATAGCACATTGATCTTGGACTTCCCAGCCTCCACAATTGTGAGAAACAGATTTCTGTTGTTTCTAAGCCATCGAGTCTATGATATTTTGTTACAGCAGCGCAAATGGATCTAAACCTCATGTATCATGGAGCTGTTACGCAGCCTCTCACAGCAATCTAATTGCAAAAATTACATTAAGTGCCCAAAAATCATATCCTGTTAATGTTGGCTTATTTCTTTCTCAAATATTTATTACAAAATAAAAAATAAAACTGTCAAAATTGTTTCACTTCCTAATTTAATAATTGTGCTTTTATTTTGCTTTATCTAAATGATCCATTAAACATATAGGCTAAAACAATTACTACAGAGATTTGTGGCTTATGTACATCACCTTTATGTAGCTGGCTTCTATTTAATTTAATTTCAACCAGCAGTGACTTTGACTTCACTTCTACCAGGTCGACATAATTCCCACTTGTCCAAAAAGAAGTTATGAAATCTGTGTGCATCCCTTGTTAAAGATAGTACATAATAACTCTACTCTCAAAATATACTCTAAAGATTTTAGTTTGTTTTGACATGTACTACTGGCTTTTGCTATATAAATAAAACATTTGGTAAATTAGAGTCTGTAAAGAATCTGTGTCTGAATATCTTAAAATAAAATAGTCAGTACTCTTCATCTCTGATATGGTTTGGTTGTGTCCCCACCCAAATCTCACCTTGAATTGTAATAATCTTCACATGTCAAGGGTGGGGCCAGATGAAGATAATTGAATCATGGGAGCAGTTTCCCCCATACAGTCTCACAAGAAATGATGGTTTTATAAATGGGAATTCTGCCACACAAGCTCTCTTGTCTGCTGCCATGTAAGACGTGTCATGCTTCCCCTTCACCTTCCACCATGATTGCTAGGCCTCCCCACAGTCAGGTGAAACTGGGAGTCAATTAAAACTCTTTCCTTTATAAATTACCCAATCTTAGGTATGTTTTTATTAATAGTGTGGGAACAGACTAATATAATCTCTATTTTTTTAAATATCATTTTACCTCTTTTTGGAAATTAGGATACTTCCTTATATCCAGACTCTTGGCACTTTTCTAATTCCTCATTATTCCTTATACATTGATAACAGTGGGTCTGTGATCCAACATAAAAGTGTATAATTTAACATGTTTTGAATCTTGTAGACTTATTAAATTTTACTCTTTGGTGCTCCAAAATAAGAAAAATCAATAAGATATATATATATATTATATATATTATATATATATTTATGTGCACATATACTATATAAAATAAATATATTTAGTATATACACTTATGTAATAAACTTCAATTTACAAATATGTATCAAATGCATCAAAGGTATTACATAGGCTGTTATATTTAATATACAACTTACATAAAGTGAAATCAAATTATATTTAGAAGTACACATTACATATACAAAATGTATTTCATAAATATAATTATAGACATATGTTTTATATTATATATTTGTATTATGTAGATTCCATATTCATAATTTTTTTGATTTTGTAATGCAGGTGTCTCAGAAATTAGAAAATATTATGGATTTGGAGTTTTCCTTTATATTCTACTTTGTAAATATCATCAGAGGCAAACTGGGGTGCAAGGCAATTTTTAAATGTACATCTGCTTGTCTATATGTAGAATTAGTTTCAAAAGGTAATAATAAAATAGATACATGAAAAAAGTAATGAAGATGTTGTTATCGTCCTTGGAACACAAGTTAAGAAATACGTCCTTTAACTATGTTTCAGTTATGACTTCAGGTAAATTCAAATTCATGTCCCCACACAAATCCATATGTATCAAGAACAATAGGTTCTCATCAAATCTGACCACTTCTATTCTACAGAATATATTCTTACATCTCTAGACTAAAATCCTAAAAAGTAGGTAAAATAGAATGAAACATTACTAATTGTAGTGTGAAATTTTTTACTCCAATACTAAAAAATAAAATGTACACTTACATATTTGGTCACCATATAGTTCTATTTTAACTTCATAATCAACGAAAATTGATTATTTACATCATTTTTCCTTGTTAATAAATACTTTTATACACCATTTTGAAAAGCATATGTATATGTATTTCATAGTTTTTCAAAGTTAAATTCACTTATTGATTCAACTATGGGCCAATTGAGGAAGAGGTTAATAAACATGGTTAAGAAGTGATCCCAGGGGGGCAGAGCAAGATGCCCGAATAGGAACAGCTCCAGTCTCCAACTCCCAGCGCGAGCGACACAGAAGATTGGTGATTTCTGCATTTTCAACTGAGGTACTGGGGTCATCTCACTGGGGAGTGCCAGACAATCAGTGCTGGTCAGCTGCTGCAGCCTGACCAACGAGAGCTGAAGCAGGGCGAGGCATTGCCTCACCTGGGAAGCGCAAGGGGAAGGGAATCCCTTTTCCTAGCCAGGGGAACTGAGACACACAACACCTGGAAAATCGGGTAATTCCCACCCCAATACTGCGCTTCAAGCAAACGGGCACACCAGATTATACCCATACCTGGCCGGGAGGGTCCCAGGGCCACGGAGCCTCCCTCATTGCTAGCACAGCAGTCTGCAATCTAACTGCAAGGCAGCAGCAAGGCTGGGGGAGGGGCGCCCACCATTGCTGAGGCTTAAGTAGGTAAACAAAGCTGCTGGGAAGCTCGAACTGGGTGGAGCTCACAGCAGCTCAAGGAAACCTGCCTGTCTCTGTAGACTCCACCTCTGGGGACAGGGCACAGCTAAACAACAAAAGGGGAAGCAGCAGAGGCCTGTGCAGATGCGAACGACTCTGTCTGACAGCTTTGAAGAGAGCAGTGGATCTCCCAACACGGAGGTTGAGATCTGAGAACGGACAGACTGCCTGCTCAAGTGGGTCCCTGACCCCTGAGTAGCCTAACTGGGAGACATCCCCCACTAGGGGCAGTCTGACACCCCACACCTCACA
>NW_016819796.1:373140-413455 GCF_001698545.2 Rhinopithecus bieti | reverse complement strand
AGAACTTAAAGTATAATTAAAAAAAAAAAAAGACTTAAAGAGAAAAAAAAAAAAAGAAGTGATCCCAAAAATTACAGAAAGCCTGTATAGTTGTAACACTCACCATTATAACAATAGGTGATTATTATGTACTAGAATACAATACTCTAATTTCTTCTTCAAATGGTTGTAATTTATGTTGTATTTCACACTTCATTTCAGGATGGTCATTTTAAACTATATAGTTAATATCCCACTCATAAAATCCTATCTAATTCTAGAAATACAGAAAATGTTATCATTGGTAAACAAGAAAAATCACAATTGTACAAACATATTTAAGAAAACCCAATTGGATATTTTAAGTATTGACTGGGTTAGTGATTTTGCTTGTTTACTTTTTAATTAAGTTCAGTTTATGTGACTTGGGAAACCCAGAAACCCCCAGCTCACAAATGCAAGGTTTGGATCAATGACAGAGTATAAGAAAGCCAACAGAACTTTATAGCAACTTTCCAGCACCTCAGCTGTGTATGTGGCATTCATTACTTGTCTTCACTTAGGCAGGGATTGAGAAGTGAGACCTGAACCTACAAGGCCTCAATGCTGGTAAATGTGCTTAACAGGAAAAAAAAATAAATGGGTACACTCTCCCGACTCCTTTGTGCTGTCACAACTAACACAGAGAAAACATCAAATCATGGTGTTGGCCATGGAATCAGCCATTGTAAAGCCGCTTGGATTAGTACCACTGGTAAAGCCCAGGTAGAGCTGGGGGCTGCATTCTTCTCCATCTGACAACCTTCTCAACAGCTAATTCTATATGCCATTGTCCAGCTGGAAGGCTGATTTTCAAAGTAAAATTTAAAATGGAACAGTTTCCCTTTTCTCCTGTGTTTGACTTAAAATATTTGAATTCAAATATTTGAATATTTGAATTCATTCAACATACGAATTCAATAACTCTTATGCAACAAATGATGTATAAAACTTAAACTGTATTGAATAAAATGAAACATGGTTTGACTTCATAATTACCACAAAATGATTATTTAGCTTCAAACTGCTGTAAATCCTATGAAGGAAAATTATGAACTGTAATGGAAAAGAGGGTAAAGATTAACCCAACATCATTTAATGTTGACTTGGGGACAGTATTTGGGAAAGCCATTTGAGAGAGAAATACCTTAACTGAGACTTGGAGACTTGAAGGGTAAATAGGTTAGATATCTTAAATCTCAGTATATACATTGTTCTCTTTAAGCATGAACAAACAAACAAAAATCACTGGGCACATTTCAAAGCAGGGAGCATTTGGAGGACTCAGAGTTAATATTCCTTAATTACAATCAACACTATCAAACACATTTTAACAAAATATAAACTTAAACTGTTTATCTTCATTTGACTCCAAAATTTTGAGAATAATACTAACATTTTAAAATTTTATAAGAATAATGCCTTCCATTTTAAATATGAGGGAAGTAAGAGTCGGCTGGTTTAAGTAACTTTTCAAAGGTCACAAATGTTATGGTGAATGACTATTAGAGTAAATCATTGAATTCATTTCTAGGTAACTTTAGTATCCATATACTTATGATGGACACAACAGTGATCTTTTATCGCTCAACAAGATGCAACATACATATAACACGGATTCACATATAAAAGATCAAAAATTTGGAAAAGAAATGATAATAAAATAGAAAAGAGCTTTTCCTGAGCTACAGAAGGCTTGTGCCTTTGCAATGACAAGATTCAAAGAGCACCAGATACAATGAAAGAAAAAGAGATGCATGTGGATGTATCCCAATATTTTTGTTGTAATTTCAAGAATATAGAAAATCTATCTTCTCTATTGAGGAAAAAAATGACAAGTTGCCCACTGCATTGAAATTAATGATCAGTTGGAAAATAGCTTCATCTTCTTGTTTACAAGCTACTGGAAGACAATAAAGTGATGTCTCCACAACTCTTGTGAATTTAACATTACTGTGACCTAGTGTTATTACAAATCTAGGCACTTTGAAGTAAATATTCTGCAAAAATTCAGGGTTTGCCTCCTCTCCTTCTTCTCCATTTCATTCCCCATGTCGGATTTTAGGTAATTCTGAATGCTTCACAGGAATGGTGAGAAATGTCACCTTAACTCCATCCATGCCCTTGCCCACAATCTTACAACTCTAACATCTGATGTCAAGATGCTCTGGTGCTGGGCCTGGTGACTGTGACAAGGTTTTCTATACCTCCAAATACACTTTAAGGAGTAAGGCACAAATCTCAGAGCCTGAGATTGCCCCAGATAGACCCAGATGTTTCCATCAATATTCCATTCACTGAGGTTTGAATGTAACAAGGTGCACTGTGGCGAAAACACATTCAGACCCTTGTTAGTATCTAAAGCTAGTTACATTTCCTGTGATTGTCCTCTCTTCTACTCTGGGATTCTCATGATTCTGCTTCTGGGTGGAGCCAAGGATGAAAAAAAGGCTCTTGCCTCATCAAATTTTTTCTGTACTTTACATTCTGTGTTCTGAGCTTGCTTTGAGCATCATCCAGCACTTGTTTTGCTGGATGTTTAAGGAAAAAAATCTAATCCTTTTTTTTCCTCTCCCATGTACCTGAGATTTGGAATTGAAAGTCAATGATTTCAAAACAATTCTGTCTGTAAGAAATGTAAAGCTCTATTTCTGAATTTGCTACTGAGCAGTGACTTCTACAATCTGGACTGGAGTTGCTGTTTCCCTGATAAATCTATGTTATTAAGTAGGTGACTTAAGAGATGCAAGACAACAAAGTACAATAACAAATTGCTATGTTTATTTGAGCAAATATTTAATATACTTAGTATAAATGCATATTCAAAAATTACAATTTACATTTCCAATTAAAAAAACTATAAAGAGGCTATGTGAAAGAAGAAATGTCAATGACTAACAGACATACTGAAATATTTGTAGCATCACTAATAATATAAAATAATTAAAATTACAATACACCAAGGGACCAATTTCCAACTAGTAGACTAGCAGAGCACAGTAATTTGAAAAGTATATGCACACACTCAATCACAATTCATACTTATAAATATTTGGCATTTGTCAATTGAAATGCCTGAGACATCATATTAATCTTTCTCTGTTGTAACAGGTTGTTCATTGTAACCAGGACATGACCCTAACAAATACTGGAGATTCATTTTTGCCATTATTTTACTATATACTTTATTCCTTAATAATCATAGTTCACGACATCAAATCACGTTGCAATGACAGTAGTCGAGCCACAGGTAGATTTAAGCACCTTTGTTTATTTTCTTGGAAAGTGGAAAAGCTATTTATTTAAGCTTGAATAACCAGTGAATAAGTTCAGGTGTCAAAGCAGCATTCCAATTCTGCAGAAACAAAAATATTGACTAAACAAAGAATTTCAGGGTCATCAAAAATTGCTAGACACCATACCACTCTCAGGCACCTACCTAGACATGTGTTTCCTTTTTGACTGTGTCCTTGAGGACAGATAACAATTCATCAGTGACACAGGCAAGGAAAAGAAGAAGAGACATATGAGATTGACAATCCAGATGGAGGGAATTCATGCCTGGGGCTAGAAAACATTTCTGCACCCTGAGGGCTGCTGATAGTAAGTTGTAATTGTTTAGTTGAGGAAATTATAATTATTAATTTTGTTTGGGACAAACACATCAACAATCAGAGCCAATACACATGGCCTAGACTACAGTGCTCATCAATAAAAATGTGATATAAGTCATATATGTAATATGAATTTTTTAATAAGCACATTTATTAAAGCAAGCCAACAGTAAATTTAATAATACGTTTTATTTAGCACGATGATTCAAAAACATAATTTCAACATGTAACCGATACAAAATATTCATTAAATATTATACATAATTGTAAAGTAAATGCTTGAAACCCTGAACATATTTTACACTAACAACACATCTCAATTCACACATCGAGAAAAACTTGTCTATATTTAGAATTCATATAACACAAACTTGAAAAATTAGATTCACATGCTATGGCTGTTTCAAACGTCTTTGAAGATATTTCCATTAACTAAATTGAGTAAAAAAGGTATGCATATTTATATATGTATTTCAGCCCACTTAATTAAACACTAAACTTTCACAGGTCTTACATTTGGAGACATCCTAGCTTTCCAATGCTATGAAATTAACTAAGTAGTAACCATTAGCAAGTAGTCTTTAAATATGGCAATGCAGGTGTACCTGCAAGCAAAGGTCTATGTCATATGGTTGTAATAATGAAGGTTATAAATATGTACTTTAACTGTAGTTGTATACATAGATATACAAAGAAAAATAAATGGTTGATACCAATGTAAATATAAAAGCGAAAACAGAGACATAGACATTGACATGGATATACTGAAATATTGCATTTTGTGGTATGCTGGTAAATGTTTAACAATAGGCTCTCCAAAAAAAAAATTGATTTTCAGTGTTTGATTGTTTCCAGTTTTCATGTTACCAACACTTCTACCATAGCCAATGTGGTGGAAGCTACCAATGTGACATCAGCAAATCTGAGAAGATGAGAAGAAATGTGCAGGAGCACATTACATAGTGTTTCCAACAAACAAGCCAGGTATAGTTGCATGCACCTTAGTCCCAGCTACTGGGGATGCGGAGGCGGGATGATTGCACAGGAATGGTATGTGTAAGCAACCTCGAAAGGACAGATAATGGTACCGTGTGGTAAAGTAGTTAGAAAGTGATTAATTCTGATTGCGTCCCACCTTTGCCTCTAACAAAATTTGTTACTTACGTAATTTAAATAATAGCTATATTTAACAACTGGCTCACAAAATTCCTGAGAATTTAACAATGGGATCTTGTGAGCTGAAATGAGCCGGCTCCAAGATATCCCTGGCTGCAAGTAAGGATGTACATTACAGAATGTGGTGAGGACAGCCAACTGCTTACCAAAAGTTGGGATTCCCTTCCACTTTGTTGACTGTGATTGTCACAAGAAAGTGGATGCACAGTAAGAGAGATTATATTCCCCTACCACTTGACATTAGGGTAACTGCGACCCCTTTTGCCTTTGGGATCTGAATGGAAATGAGTATGTCACTTTCACCCAGCGGATTTGCCTTCAGTATATACTTCCCTCTACTGCCGGCTGGTTGCAGAAGATGATGGACCCACAAGATACAAGGAACTTGGATCCCTGAATCACCACGTGGAAAAAAAAGCCATTTGTTGGCATAGAATCCATGCATTATATTCCCTTTATTTATTTATTTATTTATTTATTTATTTTTGGTTTTTATTTTTTTGAGAGGGAGTCTCGCTGTGCTGCCCAGGCTGGAGTGCAGTGGCGCCATCTCGGCTCACTGAAAGCTCCGCCTCCCGGGTTCACGCCATTCTCCTGCCTCTGCCTCCCGAGTAGCTGGGACTACAGGCCCTCGCCACCGTGCCTGGCTAATTTTTTGTATTTTTAGTAGAGACGAGGTTTGCCTGTGTTAGCCAGCATGGTCTTGATCTCCTGATCTCGTGATTCTCCCACCTCAGCCTCTCAAAGTGCTGGGATTACAGGCATGAGCCACCGCGCCCAGCCTCCATGCATTGTATTTTTACAGCAACTATAAATGACTTCCTATGTGTTAAACTTTGGAGTTTATTTTAACAGCTAGGGTTGTCCTAAATAATACCCACATGAATTTTAATTTTCTATCTTCTATTTTTCTACAAAGAATGTGAATTTTATTCACAAAAATAAATAAGGTAAATTTTATCACTAACACATTAAAATGGAAATCTTAGACATCAGGCAAAAAATGAGGGAATGGGCATGTTCCAGTGATTTTGTGAGGTATTGTTAAAATAGTACTTAAATTTCCAGAACAAATCTACTCTAACTTTGGGGATCATTCATAGTCTTTCATTTTATTCGTAAATTATACCCCAAATTTCTCCATAGAGGTGATATAAACTGTTTTTAACCTATGTAATGAGAATCATTATTTTAAAATTCCATTTATTGAAATAAAATATTAGGCAACTTATAGTTTCAGAAATATAATCTTTACTGTAAAAATATTTGGGTTTTCTATTTCCCTTCTGAGGGCTGGCGTCAGTGTTACATGTAAAGTGTGTGTTTCACAGATCTGGATGCTGATGAGGTGAGAGTGATGCCACCATCTGCAGCTGTGGAAACACTGGCTCTGTAGGGCCTGGACATGGCCTCTACACCTGAAAGGTTTTGAGGTCATCTTTAAAATATTATCCTCTTTCCATTTTCCAGATTAAATGGAACATGATGGAGGTTTTGAATTCCAAACCGTTTTTCGAAGACTTTAAAATGATTTTCAGTCGTGTGTAGGAAAAATGTATTCCAATCTTCCTCTCCTAACCAATCTCATAACTTTGTGTAGGAGAGTAGCTAATGTTAAATTCCATGCAGAAACTTTTATACACAGTGATTTCAAGAAAAAATGTTCACAAGGGATTGTCATAGGCAATTCTTAATGCCTGTTGCCATATATTTTATAAAAACACACAGTAATAACAATAATAAACAATATATTTTACTTATTAGATACTTTATGGATATTTACCTGGGTTGGCCAAAATACAGTCAGCAATAAATTGAGCTAATAAAAAGGAATAATATCCTTTTTAAAAAATTTTTGAGGCCAGGCGCGGTGGCTCAAGCCTGTAATCCCAGCACTTTGGGAGGCTGAGACAGGCGGATCACGAGGTCAGGAGATCGAGACCATCCTGGCTAACACGGTGAAACCCCGTCTCTACTAAAAATACAAAAAATTAGCCAGGCATGGTGGCGGGTGCCTGTAGACCCAGCTACTCGGGAGGCTGAGGCAGGAGAATGGCGTAAACCCGGGAGGTGGAGCTTGCAGTGAGCTGAGATCCGGCCACTGAACTCCAGCCTGGGAGACGGAGCGAGCCTCCATCTCAAAAAAAAAAAAATTTTTTTTTTGAAACATCTTTAGTAAGGCAAAATGAACTTAACCTATATATCCCTGTATTAGTCCATTCTCATCCTGCTAATAAAGACATACCTGAAACTGGATAATTTATAAAAGAAAGAGTTTTAATTGACTCACAGTGCAGCATGGCTGAAGAGGCCTCAGGAAACTTACAATCATGGCAGAAGGGGAAGCAAATATGTCCTTCTTCACATGGCAGCGGCAAGGAGAAGAATGAGTGCCCAGCGAAGGGGGAAGTTCTCACTATCAGGTCTTACGAGAACTAACTCACCATCACAAGAACAGAATGTGGGAAACTGCCCCCATAATTCAATTATTTCCACCTGGTCTCTCCCATGACACATGAGGATTATGGAAACTAAAATTCAAAATGAGATTTAGGTGGGAACGCAGTTAAACCATATCAATCCCTGAATACTGTTTAAATTTTATGATATGTTCTACTCTTTTTGGCTACTTGTTTATGATTACTAATATTTTCAATATTAAGTTTTTACTTTAAAGGTAAAAACAGGTTTTGAGATGAAAGAGTTATGAATATTCCCCAACTATATACACACCAAGAGTGATGGTGTTCACGCAAAATCATAAATAGTGGAGAATAAGAAATTTATGGAATAACCTCTAGCTATCAATTAACATCACATTAAGCAGGAACATAAGGGAACTTGGCTGACCAAAATAAAATTGAGTTAACTTAGATATGTTACATTAAATTACATTAAAAATATGTCTTTATATAACTAGAAAGCAGACTATAGTGCCCTAGTTACATAAGGATAACTAGACACTGTTTTTCCCTTTTATGACCAAATGTACACTATGTTTAATGTAAAATTTGAGCCATCTGAAATCAATTTAGAGAGTACACCACTTAAGGTCATCAGTATAAAACCTCATTTTATAACAGGAAAAATTTGAGTGTGAGAATGTTCTTTCTTTTTTTACATCTTGTTTTACAAAATCAAAATACCATAAGTGAAATTTCTGATCCACTTGGAATACACAGACCAAATTTGGACTCCATTTACAAATATACTACTAATGCCATTTCAAGTAGAACAACTAAGGAAGATGTGTCAAAATGTAATTAATATACTCTGTCTTGTGATTAATGTCTAAATATATACCTGAATTATAATCTATAAATGTATAGGTTTATTCCAGGAAAAAGAGAATTATATACTGAAATCTTGAAATAAACAATAATGAGATTTTAATACCCTTCTTATGCTCATGACTAAACAAAGTTGCAAAACATCAAGGGCATTGAAATACTTGAAACAAGTCACTGCTTACAAATTGTACGGGATGAAAGACAGATTAAGCAGCAGTATATTTTTGTATTTTTTTCTTTTTTTTAAAGGTGGGTATTTAGTGAGGCACATATTGAAGATTGAAGATTATTCAAAAAGATCATTGAGAATTCAAAAGAAAACAGAGTGGCATGTCAGAATTTGTTTAAAATGCTTGAAAGGTCACATGAATATGTCCCAAGTTATGTAATATTTTCTGTAATCACAGTTCTAAAAATGTGGTCTTCAGAGTAAAATGTTGAAAGCCTCTGGACCAGCCTGAGGGTCTTACCACATATTTCAGTATATCCTCTCTAAGTGCTCATCCAAGTTCCTTCTTGTAAAATAGACTATAAATCTGACTGTAAGAGACTGCCTCAGAACTCATCAAGTTATAAGGATACAACACTGACTTGCTAGATGTATCTCCAGTTACAAACATGTCAAAGGTGATAAATATAGAAGTAAAATGATAGAAATAAAGTGACATAATTGCCTTGCAATTAATCATACATAATGGTGAATGTTTGTGTGTAAGCATGTCAAGGGTTGATTTTAGTAGATATAACTTTGGTCTTATCACAAATTCTTCTAGTTAATAGGTTTATTACACTGAACAATACATTCTTAGAATGCAATAATGTTAAATTTTTACCTTGTTAAAATTGAGGTGAAAATTGTAGCCTAATTCATCTGTTAAATGAAACTAATAATCCCTGTCTACCTCATACTATGATTGCCAAACTGCATTCATTTAAGGGTTGTGAAAGGGTTTCATAAGCAGTAAGCCATTGTAAGAAGATAATGTTAGTATTATTTAACATTGTCTTGTGAAACTACTGCACATGTTCTTTAAAGAAGAATCTCAGTTATCATCCACGGCTTATTTTAATAAGCACATCAAACAAATATGTATTGAAAACTTTCTATGTGTGAAAGTCAGTATAAAATATTTTGGGGACATAAAGATAAACAATGGACGTTTCCTACACTTGAGGCATATTTAATGTAGTTGAAGAGTGCAATGAACAAATCACAAGTCATTCTTATATTTCAAGCTTTTCTTCCAAAGTAATTCATATACCATGTTGAGAGATATAGCAAATAAGATCTGTTTATTGAAGCAGAAGTCACTAGAGCCTTAAAATGGTAGAAACACTTAAATTACACTTTTGATGAATTGTTGGAGGCTGCGTGTGGACCAGCACAAGAATAAGATACTCTTGTGGACCTCAGACTTGGGGAGCTACTATACTTCCATGGGCTATCTCTGAAGAATCTCCTAAAATTCTCATGATAAATATTCAGGAAGGATCTCCTTCTGACTCTGTCATGAGAAGGGAAGAGTAAACATAGTCAAACCCAACCAGAGACTTCTTCATAAATGTTTCTACTCTTTGGGAAAAAATACTTCACCACAGTACAATTCTGAAATATTATCCAAGCTAGGGGAAGGAAATGTCTTCCCATTCCAGCCCCACCAGCTTTTCTGTATCAAATAAGGAGGAAATATTTTCAAAACTAAAAACTAGTCAAGAGGAGACAGGGTTTCACAGAAATACATTGAGAATGCCACAGCTAGGAAAAGCATAAGCGGGGAAAGCCATATTTTCTCTCTGGAAGGGAAACACAAATGTTTGTAAAGGCGAGAGTCCTAAGACACAAGTCCACTAAAAGATTGAAGATTAATCAGAAAATTATAGCATGTTCCCCTTTCCCCAAATGATGCAGGATTTTTCTTGGTCATTTTGCAAGCCGGGAACCTCCAGCTGGCGATGCCCCCACCCAGGCATCAATCGGCCACACTACCTGCTACAGGAGATGTCATGCCCACTTGTCCCACCCAGGATGCCCCTGCCTTACCCACCAGCTCAGCTGACCAGCTCAGCCTGTGGCTGGGCTGAGCATGCCCCAGCCTGCCTGTGTTATAGCATGTACTCACATTTGAAGGTTCCCAAGATCTTGTCCCATGCCCAAGAAGAATGAGGATACACTAACAATTGAAGGGTGAGGAGGGCACAGAAGAATTTTATTGAGTGACAAAATAGCTCTTAGCAGAAAGGGGACATGAGGGTGGTGAATCACCTAGAGTCAGGTGGTTTCTCTCCCAGTGTGGAGGAGTCTGGGGCTTTGATGAACTCAGGGTAGGGGAATGTGTGCTGAATGGTTTGTGAGTATGCAAAAAGGTTAAAACAAAGGCATCACTGAAAGGTGGTCATGACAGTGTAAAAAAACAATTAGGCAAGGGTAGGCATATGTAAAATAGGTGAAGGGTAGGGATCAATCAGAGGAAAGCATGCCAAACAGGAAGACAGGTTCTCAATTCATCCATGGATTTGACTTGTAGCTTGGTTTACAATCTTTAAACTTTCTTTGGCTTGGAGTGGGGTTTCACCAGGGACCTGCCCCTAGCTGAATAGGCATGTGTCTGCTTCCTGCTGCTATCAATATCCTACTACCCCACCCAACAAGGTTCTGGATTAATAACAGTGGATTACAGCTGAAAGAAGTCCAAGACACAGGCTCTCTCTGTGGAGCAATACAGAGAATCCTCAAAGCTTAGAGAGTGCACAAAAACAAAGATACTAAAGGTGTTTGAAGACTCTGGTAGCTATAGCCACAACAAAAATGGAAAACAACCAAACTTCTAGCCACATTGATATACATATGCACACAAAATACACATTTACTTCAATATTTATTATCCATAACAACCTGTCTGGTTTTCAATGAAAAAGAAATTCAAAGTATGCCAAAACACAAAAACAAAACAAACAAAATAGTCTGGACAAAGCAATAATCAAAATGAGACTCAGGTATGACTCAGACATTGACATTATCAAAAAGAGAATTTAAAATAACTATGAGTAATATGCTAAGGGCTCTTAAGGAAAAAATAGACAACATGCCAAAATAGATGGGCAATGTATGAAGACAACTGAAAACTCAAACAAATAAATTTACAATACAATTGTAACTGGAATACCAAAGGAGAAGAAAGAGAGAATGGAGTGGAAGAAATACTTAAAGTAAAAATGACTGAAACATGCCAAAATTGATGATGGGCACCAAACCTTACATCCAGGAAATTCAAAGAACACCAAGGAGGATAAATTCCAATGAACTACACCTAAGGTATCATATTCAAACTGTACAATATTCAAACCAGAAACAAAGAGAGCCTTAGGAAAGGGAAGAGAGGTGTAGGGAGGAGAGGGGAATAAACACCTTATAGAGAAACAAGAGTAAAAATTACAGTGGATTTCTTATCAGAAACTGAGTGTGAAGTGAGTGGAGTGAAATATTTGAAGTGTTGAAACCAAAAGAAGGCCAATCCAGAATTCTCCATCCAGTGAAATTATCAGCCTTCTAAAGTGAAGGATAAAGACTTTCTTGAACAAACAAAAATTGAGGACATCCATTGCTAGTAGTGCTTTTTGGGTAGAAGAAAATGTTATAGGTCAAAAATTTGGATCTTCATAATGATAGGAATAGTGTAGGAGAAAGTATATATGAAGGTAAAATGAAATCCTTTTATTTTCTTATTTTAAATGATCTAAAAAGACAACTCTTTGTATAAAGCAATCATAATAAAGATGTCTCTGATGGTTGTAGTTTATGTGTGAATGAAATGAATAATAACAATGTCGGGGGAGGAATAGGGATATAATATTGCAGGGTACATACACTGTGGGTGAAGCAATATAAAGTTATTTCGAAGTAGATTTATATTATTTAGAAATGTATGTTGTAAAATCTAAAAACACCACTGAATATGTTTTTTAAAAGTATAAAGATAATATAAGATTGCATTAAATAATAGAAAATAGTCAATTAAAACCAGAGAAAACAGAGAAGAATATGGGGAAGTCAAATGCAGTGAATTAAAAAACAGTTAGATAGATAGTATGATTTTTTATGTTAAAGGCATGTTTGACAACCAATAATAAAATTAAATGACTCACTTGAGAATGATCAATATAGAAGAAAATAGGTGGGATGACTGAAATTCATGAAACACATTACATCTAAAGAATAACAAAGAATTTTTGAGATATGAGCAAGATTCATAGGAATGTTAAGTTTGTGTAATAATGAGTTAATGTGTTTCTTGTGAGAGATAGACATAACACTCAAGAAGGGATAAATTCTGATGACGAGAAAATAACTAGTATGACATGCTAAAGAAAGGTACAATTAATAGAAAATAAGATCCAATAAAAAGGAATATCATTTAAGGACAGAAAACAAGGAAAAGATGAAGTCATTGTCATGCCACCTCTAGGCTGACAGCTCGTTCACTGCTAGGTTGTAAACTCTTTAGAGACATGATGGTTTATCCTGACCATACATACACATCCCCAAGCTATGTAGATAAAACATACAGTTTTTCAGTAGCTCATTACCAGGGTACCGTTTTGACCCAACTTGTCCCTGCCTCTTTCTTATAGAGTTAAGTGTGTACCACTAGCCTAAGAGTCTTCACTTGCCTATGTTTCTTCACTTTTGACTCCATTTGGAATCAATTTTACTAAGCCATGTGAGTTGTGCATATTCACTTGGTGTTTGAGATTTTTTCCAGTATCTAGGATAATTCAGTTGGTAGTGTTGTTGGACCACACCACTGCATCAAAGTAATTTTCTACACAATAGCTATAAAAACTATATGTTTCTTGTCATTTGCAATTTACTCAAATGAATAAAGTCTAGAAAAGAGGTTAATAGTTGTTCAAAATATCTAGCAAAGAAGGCAACTACCATATAATATAGGTCCCTCTTTTACTGTACATCACAATATTCTATTTACCAAAATGGGAAGTTAAAATTAATGAGACTGTTAAAGAATGATTGTGGTAGAATACAGCATAAAAAATAAATATGATAATTACAGTATTATACTTAGTTAATACTTATCTTTTTTCCTTGTAAAATTAAGAAGTAGTAGAATTTTAAAATATTCAACAAAGGAAAGAAACATTCTAAATATGAAACATTATTCAGGCTGGTAACAGTGACTCACATCTGTAACCCCAGCACTTTGGGAAGACAAGATGGGAGGATTTTTTTAGCCCAGGAGTTCGAGACTAGTCTGAGCAGCATAGGAAGACCCCATCTCTATAAAACAATTAGAAACTTAGTCAGGCAAGGAGGTGTGTGCCTATAGTCCCAGCTAATCAGGAGACTGAGACGGGAAGATTGCTTGAACCCAGGAGTTTGAGGAAATGGTGGGCCATGATCACATCACTGCAATCCAGCCTGATCAGTTGGGCAACAGAGCAAGAACCTGTCTCTAATCATATATATTATATATATATTAGAGTTTTAATATATTATAAACTCGAATAAATAATAAATTTATTATATATTTTAAATATATATTTTTTAGAAATTAATATTACTATTAAAAATATGTATAGCAACATATATATACACACTAAATATATACAATATATATATATATAAACCTAATTCTACAGGTGCATTTGCCATCTGACTATTGCCATATTTCTGATGTTACATTTATTTTCCAAAAATGAAATCCATAAAAAATTTGGCATCATAGTAGTTATTGACATAGATAAAATGATATGTTTCTTAATTACTACAGTAACAACTACACTACTCATTACAAATATTGGGAATCAAGTTGAATTTTGAAGATATAATAAAAATATTTTAAATTATTACGTTTCATCATGGTATAATTTGAAGCAGTGGGCCGGGCGCGGTGGCTCACGCCTGTAATCCCAGCAGTTTGGGAGGCCGAGACGGGTGGATCACGAGGTCCAGAGATCGAGACCATCCTGGCTAACACGGTGAAACCCTGTCTCTACTAAAATACAAAACTAGCCGGGCGCGGTGGTGGGCGCCTGTAGTCCCAGCTACACGGGAGGCTGAGGCAGGATAATGGCATGAACCCAGGAGGCGGAGCTTGCAGTGAGTGGAGATCGCGCCACTGCACTCCAGCCTGGGCCACAGAGAGAGACTCTGTCTCAAATAAATAAATAAATCAATGAAGCAGTGAACATGTGTTCATGAGAGTGACATATATTACAGTGAACATTTATTTAGGTGGAAACAATATAGAAACATTCATATTTGATGAGATAGGCCATTCTTGTAGCATTTTCTTAGTTAAGGAAATCATCCCGAGAGGAAAATATTTCATGATATACTTGAAACATTCAAAAGAGAAAAATAATGAAGTTCCTTCAAAACATAAATGACAAAACTGTTCATATTAATGTTAAAAGTTTACATATGAAAATCACTTCTCTTACAGTAGATCATAAAAAATATTGAATAATGAAATGCTTAGTATTAAATATCCCAGAATTAAATTATTTATTAAAAGCAAAGACAGGAAATGTAATCTACCATTCTCTAAAGACATTAAAGTGTTGGCCTCATACTGCTTTAGAAAGAAAAGATAATATTTATTCAGTATATTTTACAATTTGAAACAAAAGGTGGGCCAATTTTACATTCTCAATTATTTTAATTATGAAAAGAAACAAAATTAGTCACTTAAGGAACAAATACAATTGTCCTGAGAGACTGGAGCTAAGCGGTCAAAGCAGATTGTGAACAACAAAGGACTTAATTTTGAGGCTTGGGATCTTGGTTGGCTTACGCAAGGTATGTTAAATATCTGAAAAAAAAAAAATGTATATTTGTTTTGTTAAATAATTTATTTGTAGATAAAATATATGTCTCCCCAAGGAGAGCTGTTCTCCTAAAACATTTAATACAATAGAAATTTTAAAGATCTGGAGAAGGAAGAGTAAAATTTTACATTTCAAATGAATGGTGGCTTTTAGGAAATGCTGACTCTAAAATAAATTCCTAGGCAAGGCATGCAGTTTGAATTTCTGCCTTGATTTCTAGAAAAAGTATTCAGCAAAGATGAGCAAAGTTAACTGTGCTTTCTTTTCTCTACAAGACAATTGAAAAATTCAGTTCTATGTAATGCATCTATTCCATTTTGCCACATGAAAACATCTTTTAGAGATACATATCAGGGAATAACGTTGGGCCCCACGCTATTGTGTGGCACTTGCTATTGCGCTATTTTTGTATCCACTCTAGAAACACTGCCTCTGATAGCAATGACAGAATGGGGGATTGTAGAGTGCCCTAGTTTCAGTTCAGATGTTCGGTTTTGTACTTGTACTTTTCGAAAGATGACTTCTCAGCAGTATGCTACAATCAACAGAAGGGATTCTGTGTGTCCCCTCATTAAGAAATAACAAGGACCCCTTCCCCATCACCCCAAATGTAATAATAGCTCTGCTCTGTTACAATTATTTTTGATAGAATATGAAGAAGAATAGATGGACTGTAGAAACCAGAGTCCTCACAAAAGAGGGAAGTTGAGGAACTACAGGACAAAGCAACAGAAAACAATGTGTCATGATGTTTTTGAAATTTTAATTTCATAATAAAGCAATATAGTAGATTTTAAATTTTAAAAATCGCTACAATGTGAAATATTTGTATGATCTAATATTAGCTGCACTGTATCTTAGCAGTTGTTTAAGAAACCCAGTCTAAATATCATCCACACAGAAATTTTCTCTGTATACCATTTCTTGAAAACATTTTAAATAAGTTTTGAAGCATGAATCTTTTGTAGGGCACAGTGTCTCCGTTTAGTAGACTGCTGATTCTGTTTATTTAACGTTATGTTGTATAAAAAAGGTGTGCGTAATGAAGATTTAAGTGCCACATGAAACGTGCATGCCAATTGAAGGACATTACTGAAGACTCCTGCTTGATGCATTAATCCCTAATTGCACATACAGCACCCAATTTCTTCAGGAGAAATATGGACCTAATGGAAATCCTTTGACTGGACTGGAAAACATGCTTGTCACCAGCATCCATCTTAATAGATAAGTAACTGCACTTGCTCATTCCACATCCAGATTTGCAAAGAACCTCTTTATAATCATCAGAAAGCCTCAAGACTGCCCAGAGAGCACCTTAGCAACCTAGGAGATAGCTCAATCAACAATTTTAATAAAAGAGTTTGTTTTTCCATTTAGTTGGGAAAACTTGGATAGCTCTGTTACCAAGCTCTGATAGTCTATCAGAGACTGAAGCTCAGAAGTCCTTGCTTCCTTAATATTTATGCTCTCATAAGTTTCCCATTTGGAATACTACAACAGAAATCACAGAACTCCTGATGAATGCCATTTTCCTTTAGCTATCATTTCCAAAAACAAAAAAATTAGTAAATTCTTTCCCTATCTGGGTGTATTTGGCTATTGGGTGTATTTGGTATATTCATATTTGTGTATATAAAATATCAACATGTGTATAGTAAAGGCATTGCCTTTTTCCTCACACTACATACTTATGGAGGTGTATAAACATTAGAAATAATAGTCATGAGATATTTGAGCAAAAATTGCATTGGATAGTTCGTATATGATATCAAAGTTCTATATAAATATAAGAAAATAAATCTGGGGAAAAGTATAAAATATATGCTTTTCAAAGACCACCTGAGGAAAGGTTAAGTAATAAATGAATTGTGCACTGGCATTATAAATATGGAAATGTGAACAACACGCAGTTCTCGGTGTCTGTGTCAGTTACAGGCTGTGTGAAGAAACCTTAGTTATTTGGTATTATGCTATTTTTGTGCCCAGCCTAGAAATACTCCCTCTGATACCAATGATAGAATGAAGGATTTTTGAGGTCCCAGTGTTAGTTCACATGTGTGGTTTTATATTTTACTTGTAAAATAAGACTTCTCAGCAGTGTGCTACAACCAACAGGAGGAGCTAACTAACTAAAATGTATCTGGAAGAGATTGGTCAAGTCTGGAGTGAAGAGCTTTGTAACAGTAGGAAAGAGGCTCTCCTTTCTCAGAAATACAAAGGACTAAAGATTGGAGAAGAGAGAAGGCAGTGAAGAATTCTATACAAAAAAAAAAAATTTCAAAGTTAAGTCAGAGTTCTAGAGCAGAGAGGGATTTTATGTGGTTACGAGGGAAAAGAGAAAATTCTGAGGGGAATGTTTATTATTTTGGGTAAAAATTATTAACTCTGTCATACACCTTGTTTACAGATAGCTAAATTAATAACCAAGAAAGAACATTCCTACAATGAAAGCATCAAATATATATGTTGACTTTGTCTTTTGGTACCAAATACTGTGTTTCTGTGTAGTCAAATATAGTCTAGCTTGTAAAAGACAACAGAATGTACTCTAAAGATTTTTCTTTTCCAGTGGTAGCTCCTGTTTGCACGCAGTATTTTGAAACTGACACTCTAATAAATGTAAAGAAATTACTCTTGTGATCAAAAGAGGTGTGATTTTCTGTCTACCTCAATGTCATTCTTACATTTTCACTTAATAAAAATATTGAAAAGACAAATACACAATTGCAGATTGAAAAGATTTAAACTGACTTCCAAATCGCATTTTGCTCATTTACTTTTTCTCCAGACAAAATTATGTGCAAACCATGTAAGTGAATAACAACTTTTTTCATTTTAAAATATCAAGTATAAGTCTGCTTTTCTGTAGACATATCATAGCCTGTTGTATATTTTTAGCCAGCATTGGTTTTGTATGTATTTTGGCAATATAAAATAAGAATTTCTCTATTTCACCAGCACTTGAGCACACACACACACAAAAAAAATACATAGTTTCATGTTAAAAGACTAGATTTATGAAGAATAATTTTAACTCTTTCCTGCCTTTTAGAGTCCCTTTCAACTACTGGAAATGTAAATGAATAAAACAAAAAAAATGAGTTTTATAAATATGTGAACAAGTTTTTAATAATAATTCTTAGACTATATAATCCAAGAAAATTATGCTGATTTACCCCGTATTTAGAACTTGAAATATAAGTTAATTTAGTCTCTAAATACACATATTATTTGTGTAAAAATTGACACACATTAATTTAGTATGTTAAAACTACACCTTTTAATCTCATCTGTAACATGCAGTTTATGATACCCACTGATATGGTTTGGATGTGTGTCCCCACCCAAATCTCATCTTGAATTGCAGCCCCATAATCCCCATATATTGTGAGAGGGACCCAGTGGGAGGTAATTGAATCATGGGTGCAGTTCCCACCATGCCATTCTTGTGATGCTGAGTTCTAACAAGATATGATTGTTTTATAAGGGGCTTCCCCCTTCACTTGGTACTCATTCTCTCTCCTGCCACCCTGTGAGGAGATGCCCTCCACCATTATTGTAAGTTTGGTGAGGTCTCTGCAGCCATGTGGAACTGTGAGCTAATTAAACCATTTTTCTCTTTATGAATTGCCCAGTCTTTCTCTGGTGTGAGAACAAATTAATAGAGTAAATTGGTACTGGAGTGGGGCACTGCTATAAAGATACTCGAAAATGTGGAAGTGACTTTGGAACTGAGTAACAGGCAGAGGTTAGAACAGTTTTGAGGCTTAGAAGAAGACAGGAAAATGTGGGAATGTTTGGAACTTTCTAGACACTTGGAGGCCTCAGAAGAAGATGGGAGGATATGGGAGAGTTCAGAACTTTCTAGAGACTTCTGAATTATGTGGACCAAAAGACTGATAGTGATATGAACAATGAAGTCCAGGCTGATGTGGTCTCCGATGGAGATAAGAAACTTCTTGGAAACTGGAGCAAAGGTGACTCTTGCTACACTTTAGCAAAAAGACTGGTGGTATTCTCTTTGTGCCCTAGAGATCTGTGGAACTTTGAACTTGAGAGACGTGACTTAAAGTGCCTGGTGGAAAAAAAAATTCTTGGTGGAAAAATGTTCAAGAGGAAGCAGAGCATAAAAGTTTTGAAAATTTGTAGCCTGACGATGTGATAGAAAAGAAAAACCTATTTTCTGGGTAGAAATTCAAACCCACTGCAGAAATTTGCATAAGTAACAAGGAGCTGAATGTTAATCACCAAGACAATGGGAAAACTGTCTCCAGAGCATGTCAAAGACCTTCATGGTAGCCTCTCACATCACAGACGCAGAGGACTAGCAGGGAATCATAGTTTCATGGACCCGACCCAGGCCCCCCAACCCGCTCTGTGCATTGGCAGCTGTATGCAGTGGTCCCCTCCTCTGTGCAGACATGTTACCCTGTATCCCACTTGCTTCAACTTTAGCTGTGGCTAAAAGGGTCCAAGGTATAGCTTGGGCTATTGCTTCAGAGGATGCAAGTCCTTAGCTTTGGCAGCTTCCACGTGATGCTGAGCCTGCAGGTGAACATATGTTAAGAATTCAGGTTTGGAAACTTCCACCTAGATTTCAGAGGATGCATGGAAACACTTGGATATCCAGGCAGAAGTTTGCTACAGGAGCAGAGCCCACATGAAGAACCTCTATTAGGACAGTGCTGAAGGGAAATGCAGGATTGGAGCCCACACATAGGGGCACTGCCTAGCAGAGCTGTGAGAAAAGGGCTACCATCCTCAGGACCCAAGAATGGTAAATGCACAAACAGCTTGCACTGTGCACTGGAAAAGCCACAGACAATCAACAGCAGCTCTTGAAAGCAGCTGGGAGATGGACTGTACCCTGAAAAGTCACAGAGGCAGAGGTGTCCAAGGCCATGGGAGCCCACCTCATGCATCAGTGTGACCTGGATGTGATATATGAAGTCAAAGGAAATCATTTTAAAAACTTTAAGGTTGAATGATTGCCCTGTTGGATTTCAGACTTTCATGGGACCTGTAGCTCTTTTGTTTTGGATAATTTTTCCCATTCAGAATGGGTGTATTTACCCAATGCCTGTACCTCCATTGTATCTAGAAGCAACTAACTTGCTTTGATTTTACAGGCTCAAAGGTGGAAGTAACTTCCCTTATTTCAGATGAGACTTTGGACTTGGACATTTGGATTAATACTGGTGTGGGAGGGATCCAGTGGGAAGTAATTGAATCATGGCGTCAGTTTCCTCCCATGCTGTTCTCATGATACTGAGTTCTCACAAGATCTGATGGTTTTATAAGGGGCTTCCCCCATCACTTGTCACTCATTCTCTCTGCTGCTACCGTGTGAATAGGTGTCATCTGCCACGATTGTAAGTTTCCTGAAGCCTCCCCAGCCATGTGGAACTGTGAGTCAATTAAACTATTTTTCTTTATAAATTTATAGTCGTGGATATTTCTACATAGCAGCATGAGAATAACTTAATACACCTGGTGCCATCACGCTAAATTATTGAATTTTTATTTTTAAAGCTCTTCTTGTTCAAATTTATCCCAATTATATTTAATAGTTTCCTATTTTGCCCACCACCCTATTACATTGTCGATAAGAATAAAGACTATTTTTTGTATATAAATTGTCTGGGAAGTTTTTAAATGTCAAAACATTTTACATGTTTTCTTCTAAATTATATTATAATTATGTAAGTGCTACATGGCAAACATATAAACATGCCAACCTCTAGGCCAGTCTTGTGGCAAACTGGTAGAAGATGCAGAAGCAAAAGAAACTGTGTCATGCTACCTGACTTCAAACTACACTACAAGGCTATAGTAACCAAAACAGCATGGCACTACTACCAAAGCAGTTATATAAACCAATGGAACAGAACAGAGGCTTCAGAAGTAACACCACACATCTACCACCATCTGATATTAGACAAACCTATCAAAAACAAGCAATGGGGAAAGGATTCCCTATTTAATAAATGGTGCTGGGAAAACTGGTTAGTCATATACAGAAAACTGAAACTGGATCCCTTCCATACACTTTATATAAAAATTAACTCAAGATGGATTAAAGACTTAAATGTAAGACCTAAAACCCTAGAAGAAAACCTAGGCGATACCATTCAATAATAAAATCTTAAATTTCAGGGGGAAAGGCAACAAAAACTAGCCTTAGGTCACTGGAAATCCACAGCAACTCAGGGAAGAAGAATAACAGAAGAACAACAACCATAGGACCAGGAATACATACTAGATCCAGTGTTGCACCTGGAGGAGGGGAAGGATCATTAGTGAAGGCTGTGCCACTGCCACCCAGGTTCACAATGCCTGCCTGACTGAGGTTAAGTATAAAGGTCAGGGCATGTACTGGTTCTTCATCCCTGCTATGCTGGCAAGCATCAAGTAAGAAACTGTCAAATATAGCTACAAGACACAGGTTTTCTCTACAGAGCAGTACAAAGAAGAAATCTAAGAAGGGAACACCACAAAGAGGAGCAGACGTTGGTAACCCCCACTTACAGAATAAGATATATCATCAAACGTTAAGGTGTCCAAGAAGAATTTGAAGCCTCTGTTGCACTGTGGGTAACCACAGCAACAGCAAATTCAAACCCAGTCCAATCCCTATTTAGCTCAACACAAATCCCCACGTGAAAACTACTTACCTTATTCTATACTATCCTATACATAATTGTCAGATTTCAACAATAAATGGAGAGTCACATAAAAAGGCCTCATGCACATTGTTAGAAAACTGATTATGTAAATTATATATCTCATTTTATATTATAGGCATTGTAAAACCTTTGGAAGTCTCGTGGCTATGTGAAATTATGTGTAGGAGGAGGTCAACAGACTGTAGGTATTTGATCAGAACACTCTTATGTGCTATAATTGAGCTATGTAAATTTGTTTAATTCAAGATGAAAAGGTGAAAGATATCTTAGGGTACCTCAAGTGTGTAAACTTTAAAAGATAATTTCGTTAATATGAACTGATTTCAAGGGTGACTACGAAGAAAAGATGTGAGTAATAAGGACCAAAGAGGATCATGGAATATTAGACAAAAATCAGTTCAACCGAAGAACAAAACCTACCAGGCTATTCTACAACAGAATGAGAAACCCGCTAGCAGGGAAATCAAAAGATGCCTTAAGTATTACCTTCAGAAAGGCTTTGATTCAATGCCGTATTAATCGTTAGCAAGGCAATAGAGTTTGGATCAGAATCTGAAATAGATAATGTCACCAATTGAGAATCATATGTAAAATGTCTGGATTAGGGAACACATATAAAAATGCCATTTTATTACTTTGAATTACACATAGAAATTGTTACCATATTATTGAAAATTTTGACAAGAAAATAACTTTGAGGACTTCCTTTAAGTAATAAACTATGTACCGATGGAGACTATCAATACATTTGCAACTGGGCCAGCACACAGAATTTGCCCAGATAGAAAGACAAGCTTTACTTAATTTTAATTAATATGATTTAATACATGGAAATAAAAATAAATAACACTAAGAACTCTTAAAATAATAAAATAAGACTCTTTTTGGAAGCAAATTAAATGCAGAAATGCTTTGGGGTTAACTCTGTTGAATGTTGGTCATGAACAAATGGAGTGATGAATTTTTAGTAAACAAAATGCCTATCACAATAAAAATATTTGCTTTGTATTTGAAATCTGTTTTGCAAGTTTTTAAAATTATTATTATACTTTAAGTTCTGGGGTACATGTACAGAATGTTCAGGTTTGTTACAAAGGTATACATGTGCCATGGTGGTTTGCTGCATCCATCAACCCGTCACCTACATTAGATTTTTCTCCTAGTGCTATCCCTCTGCTAGCCCCCCACCTCCTGACAGGCCCAAGTGTGTGGTGTTCCCCTCCCTTTGTCCATGTGTTCTCATTGTTCAACTCCCACTTTTGAGTGAGAACATGTGCTGTTTGGTTTTCTGTTCTTGTGTTACTTTGCTGAGAATGACAGTTTCCAGTTTCATTCATGTCCCTACAAAGGACATGAACTCATTCTTTTTTATGGCTGCATAGTATTCCATGGTGTATATATGAGACATTTTCTCTATCCAGTCTATCATTGATAGGCAATTGGGTTGGTTCCAAGACTTTGCTATTGTGAATAGTGCTGCAATAAACATACATGTGCATGTGTCTTTATAGTAGAATGATTTATGATACTTTGGGTTTATACCCAGTAATGGGATTGCTAGGTTAAATGGTATTTCTAGTTCTAGGGCCTTGAGGAATTGCCACACTGTCTTCTACAATGGTTGAACTAATTTACACTCCCACCGACAGTGTAAAAACATTTCTATTTCTCCACATCCTCTCTAGCATCTGTTGTTTCCTGACTTTTTAATGATCACCATTCTAACTGGCATGAAACGGTATCTCATAGTGGTTTTGATTTGCATTTCTCTAATGACCAGTGATGATGAGCTTTTTTTCATATGTTGGCTGGCCACATAAATTTCTTATTTTGAGGAGTGTCTATTCATATCCTTCACCCATTTTTTGATGGGGTTGTATTTTTCTTGTAAATTTGTTTAAGTTCTTTGTAGATTCTGGATATTAGCCCTTTGTCAGGTAGATAGATTGCAAACATTTTCTCCCATTCTAGTTTAATTAGATCCCACTTGTCAATTTTGGCTTTTGTTGTCATTGCTTTTGGTGTTTTAGACATGAAGTCTTTGCCCATGCCTATGTCCAGAATGGTATTTATTCTTTATTTTTTGTTTAATAAATGGTATTTATTGTTTATTTTATACCTAAATGGTATGTATTCTTCATTTACAAACTGTCATTCTTCATATAAAAACCTTCCAGACAATTTATATTCAATACATCAATGGGATTTTATCCTATTGAGGTATGTATTCGTGTTCTACAGATGCATAAGAAATTATCACAAACTCAGTGGTTTAAAACAAACAAAGCAAAAAACTATCTCAAAGTTTCTGTAGCACAGAAATCTGGCCTGATGTATTCTAGTTCTCTTCTCAGGGTATGTGAAGGTTGAAATCCAATTATCCAGAGTAAGATTTCATCTGGAGGCTCTGCGGAAAAATCCAATTCCATGCACTTGCTTGCTGATAACAGAATTCAGTTTCTTGTGGTTGGAGGACTGGAGTCTCACTTTCCTTGATGGCTTTCAGGCAGGCAGAATAGTCCTTCTGTTCTTTTGAGGACACTGCATTCCCACCATGTGATCCTCTTTATCTTTGAAGCCAGTGTGTCAAATCCTGTTCACACGCTGAATTTTTCTGAGCACAGAATATCTCTCCTTGTAAAGTGGTTTATTGGATTAGGTCAGATCCACCTAATGAATAATCTTCTCATTATAAAGTGTATTAGTTTGTTTTCATGCTGCTATCAAAGACATACCGGAGACTGGGTAATTTATAAAGGAAAGAGGTTTAATTAACTCACAGTTTAGCATGGCTGGGGAGACCTCAGGAAACTTACGATCATGGTGAAAGAGGAAGCAAACACATCCTTCTTCACACAGCAGCAGGAGACAGAAGTAGGAGGGAAGTAGGGCAGGGGGAAGTCTATTATAAAACCATCAGCTCTCATGAGAACTCACTCAGTGTCACAAAAACAGCAGCAGGGGGTAACCATTTCCATGATTCAATTACCTGCCATAGGGTCTCTCCCATGACACATGGGTATTATGGGACTATAATTCAAGATGAGCTTTGGGTGGGGAACTACCCAAACCATATCGAAAGGTCAGCCTTGCCACAGGATATATCCTCATCACAGGAGTAAAATCCATCCTATTCTCAATTCCAGGAGTTTTGCAGGGCATATATACTAGGTGAAAGGGAAATTCTAGAAGCTACTTTTTAATTCTGCCTAGTTCAGAAAGACAGAGACACACCAGTCAGGTTGGATTTTCAACAGAGGCTGCCATTTCCTTCCTCAATCCTCCCCCTGGGGGAGGATTTCTCAGAATTCTGCCTCATCTTCTCTGTGAGCTCCTGGTGGGTTTAGTGAAAGAAACATCTGAATGACGATTTGAAGTCCCCTTTCCTGTGGTCCTCAGGGGCTGCACACTCTCACACTAAATCACATTTTCCTTTAGCCATCTAGTCTATATTTTTAACTGATTTTTCTTTCCAGCTTATGTGGAATTTAGCAGTGTCTATCCCAGGCAAACAAATGCTCCAGCCATTCTTCCCAATAGGCAGTCCTCTTTCTCCAGATTTTGGAATGGTTGTTTGCCCTAACACCTAAGTTCTCTAAAGGGTTAAGAGAAATTGTGTTTGTAGTTTGTTTTGCTTTTGTCTCTTGGTATAAAGGTAGCCATAATTCCTCTTCAAATCTTGGTTTTATTCTTGTTGTAAATCTTTTTCTCTTTAAACACATCGAAGAGTGAAGTGGAAAATTCCAACACATGATTTGATGTCCAAACTGAAACACTAAGGAAAGTTCCCCAAATCAAATGTGCTTCATAACTCTATGCATTCAACTTCATTATTCTCTCATTGATTGGCTGATTGATTGATTGATTTTCCTCATCTTTAATCCAAAAGAGCCCAAGGGCTTTGGTCAAATGCTCTATAGAAAGGAAGATTTTCATGGCATGAGTGAGTTGCATCATTTCTAGGCAATGTTCCATTCGGCATGCCTCAGGCTAGCAGGACAGTTGAAGATAGATGAGGATGTCAGGTCACAGTAAGTTGTACATTAATCCATGCTCTCACGATGGTGACAGTTAACTTTGTGCGATGGGCACTGGCAAAGAGCAGTGATGTAAGTGTGTATGCTTGCCAGCTTTTGCCATTTTTCACATCGCTTGCTAACTACTCCTGAAACGATGAGAGAAAGCTTACGAAAAATCTATTTCAGACAAAAACATGTTCTATTCCAAAGGCAGTTACTGTTATTTCATTCAATGACATTTCTTCAGGCTTCAGATACATTTTAACTCTACTAAATATTCCGATAGATTTCTGTTCCATCTCTTAGACTGGGATATTTTTGTCTTTGAATTCAATGTGTTTCAGCCTGTAAGTCATGAAAGAGCCTTGAAGGCAAACGGGCTTATTTTGTTTTGTTGCTTTTTATATAATCTATTGCTCTGCTCTTTTTAATTGTACTTATATTAATTCTAATTCAACATCAGTTGAATGCCATGGTGTTAGTTGAATTATGTACTGCTGATCATTTTATAGTAGTGATATTGATTTAGTTTAATATTTCCTTTTGTTCAATCAAACTCTATTTTTCTAAGATTGTTTCTATATTTAAATAGCTAAATGTATTTGTTTCATAATTAAATACCAAAGACTGACTATTGCCTGAAGCAGAGAACAGTTTGAAAATTTTACAATCATGATAATATTCACATTTCTACATAAAGGCCAGCAATGAATGTTTCCTATGTCAATCACAAGAATAAGTCAAGAATTGAGCATGGCTCTGTTATAAAACTTGAAAAAAAAAATCTGAAGAACACTTAACATAAATACTGGCAAAGCAAAGCTGTTTATTCACACAAGCAACGAGTTTTGGAACCAGGGCTTTAGGCTGAGAATATTTGATCTTTTTAACTTCTCATTATCCTTTGCAGGCATTAGCTCTTTTTGCTCTTTATGACATGGCAATGCAACCCTAAACATAGGCTGATGGAAGTCAAGTGAACACATCATTGTGGCTAGAAGAGTGGAATCAAATGATTAGCCAGTTCTGGGTTGTTTATCCAGGCTAGCTTGAGGAGGTCTCATCAGTTGTACATGAGCAAATAGATCAGATCTGGTTATTATAAAATGGAGTAGCGGTTGCTACCTGCAGTAGCCTGAATTGTGGCCCCTAAAAAGATATGTCTATATGCTAGAATCTGTAAATGTTACTTTAGTTGTAAAACAGATCTTACGGATTTAATTAAGGATTGGGAAATGAGATCATCCTGGATTATCTGGATAGACTAAATTTAATGGCAAGCATCCTTAGAAGAGAAGAAAAGAAGACATAGACAAATAGAGAAGGTCATGCAAAAACAGAGGGAGAAATTAGGGTTGTGCAGCAACAAGCCAAGAAATGTCTGGAGCCACCAAAAGTTGAAAGAAGCAAATAAGGATTCTCCCCAGGAGCCTTCAGAGAGAACATGGCCCTCCTGAACCTTGGTTTCAGAGATCTGACCTCCAGAACTGTGAGACGCTCTGTTTCTGTTGCTGTAAGTCAGTAAGTTTGTGATGATTTGTAATGTCCGTGTGTAACCAATATAACATCAGAACAAGCAAAGACTGAGCAGATAGGATCTTTAAAATCATATTTTAAATATTTTTAATATTTAAATATTTACATTCATACATTCATAATTCTTAATTCATTCATAATTCATTCATTACATTCATAATTCTTCCTGAAATCCTACCGAGATTCTGAATAAAACTGCATTCAATATAAACTTAGAAAGAACTGACATCTTCCAAGTGCTGATTCAGAAATGTGGGACTTCTCTCCATTCATGCAGCACTGTTTATATATCCTTAAGGTTTTATAACTTTCATGATGTATATTCAGCCTTGATCATTAAATGTTAACAAATATTTTGTCCATTTTCGTTCATAACCACTCTTAGAAGTTATAAACGGACAATTTGCAGATACTTATTCTGCCCCTAGACTTCACATTAGGGTTGTTTTTTTTTTTTTGGTTTTTTTTTTTTTTGAGACAGTCTCGCTCTGTCGCCCAGGCTGGATTGCAGTGGCTCGACAGCAACCCCCACCTCCCAGGTTTAAGCAATTCTCTGGCCTCAGCCTCCGGAGTAGCTGGTTGCACCAACACACCCAGTTAGTTTTTGTATTTTCACCAGAGACAGGGTTTTACAGGCTGGTCTCAAACTCCTGAACTCAAGAGATCCGCCTGCCTGGCCTCCCAAAGTGCTAAGATTACAGGCATGAGCCACAGCACCCGGCTCACTACACATTAGTTTCAATATTCAGTTAAGTCTCTGTTTACATGTCATCTTTGGAAATATTAAAATATAGAGGAATAAAAGAAGAAAATAAAAAACATTATGTTTTCAGCAGAAGCCATCATTACTATACTTGGTTATTTACTATAAAAATCTATTAGACATCTGCTTCTCTCTTCCTCTTGAACATGGAAAAGCAAGCATCCTCTGTTTCCTACAATATCTGTGTCCTAGGTTTGTTTGAATTCCATTTTCTACCTCCTTGTCTAGATCCCTCTATATTAGCTTGGGTTAAAAAATACATTCAGACTTTTCAAACTTGTAAGACATGGATGTACGGTCCTCTACCTTGATGGTTTGCTCATGACAGGTAGAAATGTTCTAAAACTCCTTCTTTACCCTATTCCCTTGTTGTTTTTGAAATTTCACTCCCGGTTCATATATATATATATATATGTATGTTAAATTGCTGTGTTTATATTTAATGTAATTGCTATTATTTACGATCATATTTATCAACAGAAGCATTATATCCATTCAGGATAATAGGACACTATGTTTGAAAGTATTCCCTGCATCACAAGTACTAAGTACTACTAGCACCCTTCTATTATTTTGACAACTAACGAAGACCTAACACATTTCAAATGCCCTCTAGGGAAATAGTACTAGCCCAGGTGAGCGTTGCTGACATTAATTAAAATGTATTTAGATATACTAATTTGGTTTACTAATATATTTGATTACTGTTCCTTTGACATTTTACCCTTGTCTCTAGGATTAATTTTCTTCCTCTTTGCAAATGATAATAATAGTTTTTCAAGTAAGTGTAAAATGGTAAATCACCTAAGCCTTTGTTTTTCCTAAATGGCTTAATTTCATCCTCAGTTTTTTATGAGTATCAGAGTTGATCTTGAAGATTTGGTTTCCTTCACCCTTTTTAATGCTTTGCCCCTCTGTCTACAAATCCAATACTGCCAATAAGAAATCTAATGCAATGACTCTTGCTTCTTGGTAATTAACCCGTCTCTTCCTTCTGCTTAAAAACCTTTTTTAAATTATATTTTGTCTTGCAACAGGAGTTTAACTGTTATATGTACATGTGTAAATTTATTTTTATTTTTGTTTATTCTGTAAAGCAGTTGGTGAACATTTTAAACACATACAAAAAAGTTTTTTTAGTACCTCTTGGGAACGATTTCTTCCAATATTTCTTTCTGGAATGCCTATGAGATAAATGCAGGGCTTTCTGATTTGGGCCTTTTGGGATCAATTTTGCTTTTATAGATTCTCTCCACATATTTTGTATTATGTCCTAGAAAATTATTTGTTAACTCTATTACTCAATAATTTGCTACCTTATTGTGCTCAGTCTGCTAGACAACCATCTTAAAATTTATTTCAAAAATTGTGTTTTTTCTTACTAAAATGTCTCTATAACTTCTTACTTTCTTCTTCTGCTTTTGAAATATTTGCATTTATTTGAATCATATATTTATTATGGTGACCCTTGAACAATACAGAAGTTAGGAACGCTAACTGTGCAGTACACGAATATCTGTGTATAACTTTGAATTCTCTGAAAACTTAACTAGGATAATAATAGCCTACTGTTGACTGGATGCCTCCCTGATAACACAAACTGTCAATTAAGACATATTCTGTATGTTATATGTATTATATGCTGTAATCTTACAAAACAGTAAGTTAGAAGAACAAATGATAGCAAGAAAATTATAAGAAAGAGAAAATATATTTACTATTCATCAAGCATATTTGCATCATAAAGGTCTTCATTCTCTGTTTCATGTTGAGTAGGCTGGGGAGGAGGAGGAAGAAGAGGAGGGGCTGGTCTTGCTTTCTCAGAGGCAGAAGAGATGGAGGAGGAAGAAGGGGAGACAGGAGAGAGTGACAGTCTTGGTGTAAATTTATGGAAATAGAGTGTAATTTCTGACTTTTTTTGCTTTTTTCCTTTCTCTTAACATGTTTCTATATGGTACCAATCTTTCTTCCACCATTTGCTTTAGGTTTCAGTGCCTGTATCATAGAGTGGTCCATGCCCTAAAAAAAAAAAAAGCCAAAAGCAGTCTGATAACTGGAAACCATCTGCCAGATTGTCTAATGTCAGTTTGTTTTCTGGCCCTACCTCTTCTACATCTCCTTACTCATCATCTGGCCCTGGTTTGGATGCACTCATCTCTGTCAATTCGTCTTCAATTAATTCTTCTGGTGTGGTGCTACTAGCTTTTGAATTTCCTCAAGATCCATACATTGAAACCACTTGCCACCCATTTTGCCATATCCACAATTTCTGTTTTTGTTTTTTTTTTGAGACAGAGTCTCACTCTGTCTCCCAGACTGGAGTGCGGTGGTGCGATCTCGGCTCACTGCAACCTCCACCTCTGGGTTTAAAAAATTCTCTGCCTCAGCCTCCCGAATAGCTGTGATTACAGGTGCCCGCCACCACATTCAGCTAATTTTTTTGTATTTTTAGTAGAGACAAGGTTTCAGCATCTTGGCCAGGCTGGTGTTAAACTCCTGACCTCCTGATCCACCCACTTCAGCCTCTCAAAGTGCTGGGATTACAGGTGTGAGCCACCATGCCTGGCCCATATCCACAATTTCTTTCACAATTTCCTCGATTGGCTCCATCATAAATCTGGGGAAGTCATGCACCTCTGGACACAGTTTTCTCCAGCAGAGATTTTGTTTTGGTCTTCATGTCTTTCCCAGCTTTTTCTATAATAACAATGACATCTTATGGCATCTTATATAATCCTTCCAGACTTTTATAATGTTTTATCAGGGTTCTCTTCTACAGTGTTGATAATTCTTTTCATAGACCACTGTGTGTAATAAGCCTCAAATGTCCTTAGGATACCCTGATATAGACGCTGAATTAGAAATGGTGTGTTTGGGGCCAAGCGGACCACTTTAACACCTTTGGTGGTAAACTCAAGGGATTCTGGATGGCCAGGGTCATTGTCCAATATCAAAAGAACTTTAAAAGGCAGTCCCTTATAGGTAAAGTACTTCCTAGCTTCAGGCATAAAGCATCAATGGAATCAATCTAGGAAAGGTGTTCTCATTGTCCAGGCCTTTTTGTTGTATAACAAAAAGACTGGTAGCTGGTGTTTGTCTTTACCCTTCAAGGGATTATAAGCTCTATAGATAAGGGCAGTTCTGAACATAAATCCACTGGAATTTGCACCAAAGAGTAGAGTTAGCCCATGCCTTTCTGCCATAAATCCTGGTGCTCACTTCTCTTCCTTACTAATAAACTTCCTTTCTGGCTCTTTATTTTTTCCCAGAATAGTGCACATTTGTTTGCATTAAAAAACCTGTTCACGCAAATATCCTCTCTCCTCAGTGGCATCTGGGAACTCACCTATTGCCTCTTGGTCAGCAGAAGCTGCTTATGCTGTAATCTTCACATTTTGTTTTAAGCCAAACCTCTTTCTAAAATTATCAAGCCATCTTTACTAGCATTAACATTCTCTGAAACTCTCCAACTTTTTTAGATCCTTCACCCTCCTTTCTTCAGGTTGTCGTATAATGATGTCAAATTTTTTCTGAAAATGTGTTAGAATCTATAGGTATGCCTTTCTTGCAGCAATCTTATGCAAAAAAAAGCTGCATTTTCAGTATGGGATAAAATAATATTTCACCAAAAGTGCAAGGTTTCCCACCTGCTGGCATAACTGCAATGACAGCTTCACAATTTTTCTTTTTTTACAATAGTCCTTATGTTGCAATATTTATTTGTAAATGACAGATAAAAGGACCATTTATCATCTTTTGGGGCCGATTTCCAGACTTATGTTCACATTGTTCAAGAAGGTGATGATAGGGTAGATATATCCTACAATGCCAACTTGACTTTCAAACGCAACACCAATCCACTTCCAGTGTATTTTAGGAATTATCTCCCATTTGTAGTAAAACAAGACAATTAAAATAATTAATTTTGAATTAATATAATTAACTTATATACCATCAGAATAATAGGCAATATTTATAGTATAAGTATTATATATATTATAAGTATAATATTTATATTACTATAAATATTACTACTATAAATATNGACTTATGTTCACATTGTTCAAGAAGGTGATGATAGGGTAGATATATCCTACAATGCCAACTTGACTTTCAAACGCAACACCAATCCACTTCCAGTGTATTTTTAGGAATTATCTCCCATTTGTAGTAAAACAAGACAATTAAAAATAATTAATTTTGAATTAATATAATTAACTTATATACCATCAGAATAATAGGCAATATTTATAGTATAAGTATTATATATATTATAAGTATAATATTTATATTACTATAAATATTACTACTATAAATATCAATTTTACCTTCATAAAAAACTGAGGGTGAAATTAAGCCATTTAGGAAAAACAAAGACTTCATGTTTTATGATATTTTAATAAGCTTAGCTATGCCATCTGCAAATCAAAATAAATTGTTTCCTTATTTTTTTCTATCTGTCCCAATTTTTTGTGTTTTTTTTTCAAATGATGTAAAGGTTTGATGTGTGAAGAAGGCTGTTTTGAAAATATTGGAGATGATAATTTCCTAACACTTCATTCCAATATTCATAAATAAGAGAACATTCTCAGTGATTTTGACAAGTGCACAAACAGGAGATGCGAGATTTACAACAGAAGCAGTCTGTCTTATTCAAAGACAGACATACATTTTCTCAGTTCTATAATTTCTAGAAGAAATGACTTACTTAGCATTTGTGTAACTTCTACTCATGTACAGAATTATCTGTGTTCACTCCTGTGCCCAGACTTGCACAGATAAACATGGATTAGAAAATAGATTACACACTCTCTACTGATGCAGTTTTAAAAGTTAGTGATGGGGTATCTACCCCTTTGGAAATAAAGTTCACATATCTCTGAACACCTACCTCAACAGAAAATACCTCTATTATATGAATAAAATTATATTTTTTTATAAATCAGCCATGATTCTAATAATATTATTCTTGAAGGGCTCTTATACTTAGCTTGAATGTGAAACTGTTTCTATAATTGCACATCTATAAGTTTTATTCAGTTGGATGTTGCTAATTGCAGACTTTGTACATGGTCAATAATCTTCCTTATATTACTAGAAAGAATTTGTGCATTATTGTAAAGTTTTGACTTTAAATTTAATTCCTCTAGCTAGAATATATGATGAAACAAAAAGAGTCACAAGAATATTTAGGGGTAATCTATTTTATTATTTTTATCTATCAGAAGATAGAGTCCTGGATAGGTTATCTTGACCAAAACATATATACTATTTGAACTTCATTTTAAACCTGACTATTTCTAATGTTGTAGGATTTAGGTCAGGTGGTCCAAATTATAAGAAAAACTTATCGGGAAAGATGCAAACCCTCTTGGAAGGCCAGGAGGTTTTGCAAAGCTTCGGGAATTTAGCTGAAGGCAGCTAAATTCTCGTAAGAGCAAATGGTAGATAACAAGGGAATGTAAAGGAACTTATCTAGATAAATTGATTTACTTATGTCTCTGGAAACCAACCTTTGATCATTCATGAGCAGGACTGCTCTCTGCTTGGGGGGGTCGACAATGTTTATTACCCACAAATTCTGTTTGCTCCAAGCCTTTGTCATTAAATCTGTACTAAATAAATGCTAGCATTGCTGGCTTAGGGGGGTGGATACACTCTCATCAGCAGTGCTAAGCTGTGTGGTCCCTTTACTGTGCTATTAGGCAAAATACCTGTGTCAATGTACTTCTTTCATTGTCGCTCAGCCAGTCTGCGGGATGGACCCGGCATAATATCACTTCAGGTCATTCAGAAATTTTATATACCAAAATTTCAGAATTGTGAAGAATTAGAAATTATTGCTGTAGTGCATTGACTAGTGTCCCCTCAAAATTAATATCCACCTGGAACATCAGAATGTGACCTTCTTTGGAAATAGAGCTTTGCTAATATAATTAATTAAGGATCTAGAGATGAAATCCTTCTGGATTTAGCATAAGCTCTAAACCAATGAGTTGTGTTCTTCTAAGAAAAAGAGAGAGAAAAGATGTGAAGATGAAGATAGAGATTGGAGGATGCATCTATAACCCAAGAGAAGTCAGGGATTTACTGTAACCACCATTAGCTAAGAGAGAGGTATGGGATGATTTGTCCCTCAGAACTTTCAGTAACAACCAACCCTACTGACAATTAGAGTTCAGATTTCTTGCCACCTGAACTGTTAGAGAATAGCAATTTATGTGGTTTACACCAATGAATTTGCAATAATTTGTTATGGCAGTCATAAGAAACTAACACAATTCCATATGCTTTGAAATATATGACTACTTAAAATTGCTCATTTAACAATTATTTCTTTCATTAGCACAATCCAAGGTTGTTTTATTGCAATTTTTAAGAATCTAAGTAATATTTTGAATGTTAATTGGCCTTATTGACAATGTGATCTTCATTTGTAAATTTAGCCCAATGTTATTGCTGTTTCATTGCTATTTGAAATTGAGATACGAGTTCAGCAGGACGGATTTCACAAAGTACAGGTCGCAAGGAGCCCACTAATAAAATAGGATGCTGTAAAGAAGCTGGCAAAATCCTGTCAAATCCAAGGTAGCAACAAAAGTGACGTCTGGTTGTCATCACTGCTCAATCTATGCTAATAAAATATATAACATGGTAAAAGACACTCTTGCCAGCACCATGACAGTTTGCAAATGCCATGACAATACTTGGAAGTTACCCTATATAGGGTCTGAGAGAGGGAGAAACCCTCAATTCTGGAATTCCCTGCCCCTTTCTGCAGAAAACTTATGAATAATCCACTCCTTATTTAGCATATGATATGGTTTGACTGTGTCCCCACCCAAATCTCATCTCAAATGGTAACTCCCACAATTCCCATGTGTCATGGGAGGAACCCGGTGGAAGGTGATTGAATTATGGGGGCGGGTCTTTCCTGCACTGTTCTCATGACAGTGAATGAGCCTCACAAGATCTGATGGTTTTTAACAACAGGAATTTCTCTGAAGAATTCACCCTGTGACAAAACCAAAAACTATTATCAATTAAAAAACAATTGAAAGTCAATGCTGTACATAACTACCATACCTTGACTGATAAACATTTTGTTTTTCAAATTTACAGAGGCAAGAAGACAGATGGTATCATTTATTAATGTAACCATTAATGATGGAAGGCAGATCTTCTCCACTCCAATAGTTGAGTTTAATTACATACACTATAAGGCACTCATTCATCCATTCAGCAAATATCTATTAGCGTCTCTTATGTGCCATTGTGTTAAATGTTAGAGATACAAGGATGATGGCAATGTATGAGAAAGCTCGCAATACAGTGATAAAGAATGACAGCACAGTGCATTAGGTAAAAGAGATTAAAAAGTTGCCATGGAAACATTAAAAGGGATACCTGTGTCAGTCTTGGGAGGTGAAGAATCTCTTCACAAAGAAAATGATTTATAATTTGAGACCTAATGGATTAGTAGAAGTTAGGCCAGCAAAGAGGGAGTGGCTGATGGAAAAATGTCCCTGGCCTTGGAAAGGCATACTGATGCTCAGAGGCAAGAGGAAGCATGGTGCGTTAACAGATTTGATGCTGAAAATAACAATAGCACACAGTGCAAATATTGTGATACACTCAAATATGAAATGGAAAGGATCATAGAGATCACAAAGAACTTAAATCCTAAAGGCAATGAGAAGCCATGGAAACATTTTGAGCAGTAGTCTAATATGTTTGGGCTTGCAGTTTAGAAAGTTCCCTAGCAGTGTTGTGGACAGAAAAGAGGAGGATGGAGGAGAGGAAAGTAAATGCAGGCTCTGCTGCTTTAAATCTAGCCAAGATCATAGTGACCTATGTTACAGAAATAGCACTAAAGGCAGAAATAAGCAAACAGTTATACAGAGGAAAGCTCAGTTGAATTGGTGATTCACTGGATGGAAAAGGGAGTAAAATATGGAGAAAAAAGACTCAATGTGAGGTCTGGGTTCTGGCATGAACAAATGGATAAGATTAGGGATATGGGAATGGATCAGGCTTGGAAGCAAATATAATACATTCTTTTCGTAGATGCTAACTTTGAAATGCCTATCCCTGAGTATTAAGGGACAAATATCTAATAGAAAATTACATATAATCATCCAAATTCCAGAAGAAAATGTTATAATAAAAATTTGGTAGTCAATAAACCAATATAATTTTATCATTTTCTATGCAATAAATTATCTCAATTTTCTATTTTTGCTGCAACAAATTGTCACAAGTTTAGTGACTGACAACAATGCAAATTCACTATCTCACAGTATTATGGTCTAGAAGTTCAACACATGCCTTGCAGAGCAAAAATCAAGGGGTCTGCAGGGCTGTGTTCCCTTATGGAAGAAGCTACAGGAGAGAACAGTATCCTCAGCCTTTCCAGCTTCTAGAGTCTGGCCTCATCCGTTGGCTCATGGTCTCCCTCTGCCATCTTCAACCCTAGCAACATTGCATTTCTCTAAGCCTGCCTTTCTTCTGTAGTCAATTATCCCTCTCCCTCTCCTCTTCTTTCTCTTCATGTTCCCCTTTCACTTTAAAGGACCCTTGTGATAAATTTGTACCCACCTGGTTAATCCAAGATAACCTTGCCATATCAAGGTCAGTGGATAAGCAACCTTAATTTCATCTACAGACTTAACTCCCCTCCCATTTGCCATGTAACATAACATAATCACAAGTCCTGGAGATTCGGACATGGGCATCTTTCGGGACCACTATTCTACTTATCATGCCAAAAAAAAAAGAAGAAACCACTGGAGTCCAGGAAAAGAGAAAGCACAGTTGATATTTGAGCAGAGAGGAGTTCTTTGGGGAACTAGTTACACAGGGATGGCAAGCTCAGAGAACAGAAAGGTAACACTAAAGAACCTGGAGGTATTAACTATAGGAAGCAGCTACTAGTCTTAGTGCTTGGGGAACAAAAGGAAATAATTTGGCATTGGCAGAACGTGGCATCTTAGAAGAGGGGTCCCAAAGTAGTGAGGTTCAGACGTCTGAGGAAAGGGGCACTATCTGGGTGGTGTTGGTGCTTCTAAAGGGGTGTAGTGAAGCTTTGTCCTGGAAATGCCAAAAAAAATCTGGAGACTGAAGATAACTGCCTTGGTAAAATGCCACTGCTGGGACAATGCTGAGTGGAACAGTCAGAAAAAACAATGAAGAAAATTTCTTTCCCTTTTCCTCCTTCTGTCTTCACATCAACACTTGCTTTCTCTTATTAAGGAAGTCTGAAATGCAACTTTCAGACTCCCAGCAGCAATGTCACAGAACAGGTATAGAAGAGTAGATTTGTATCTTGAGAGGCAATGGGTAACTTTCTATCACAGAATTCTGCCACCAAACTCTAAGAATGTAGATTCAGTGAAGAAGAGGATCAGATCCTGTAGCAAAGAAGAGATAGTGAAAAACATGATCTTTGCACTCTAGGGGTTGGGGGACAATGTAGATAGAGAAGAAGGGCTGGGTCTGAACGTGCACATCCTCATAGCAGAAACACCATGGGGAGGGTACAAGGGGTAGGAGGACCTGCATGGCCTGACTGTGGGGAATGGGACATCAGCACGTAGGAATTAGAAACTAGGAGGAAGCTAAGGCCTCTAGAACCCTACACATTACCAGTCCCATAGCAAAGGTTGGAATCCTGGGAATGTACAAGTTTCTGCAAGCCCCTGTGATGGCCCACAGAGGTGCTAAGAAGACTAGAGGAGGCCAGGAGCAGTGACTCATGCCTGTAATCCCAGCACTTTAGGAGGCCGAGGCAGGTGGATTGCTTGAGCTCAGGAGTTCAAGACCAGACTAGGCAATCTGGTGAAACCCTGTCTCTACAAAAGTTGGCCTGGCATAGTGGCTCATGCCTGTAGTCCCAGCTACTTGAGGGGCTGAGGTTGGGGGATTGCTTGAGCATAGCAGGCAGAGGTTGCAGTGAGCTGAGATCTCACCACGCCACTGCACTCCAACCTGGATGACAGAGTGAGACCCTGTCTCCAGAAAAAAAAAGAAGACTAAAGAAGCATTAAAGTCCTGTGATTTTGCAAAGAAGCTTGTGTCTAATTGTGAGACGTGATGCAAAGTATTTCAGAAAATGAAATACAGGTGTGGTGCCACCATATTGCCTGAAATGTCATATGTATTGAGTAATACCTCAGTTATCATGAGTCCGAAGGGCAGACCACAAGTAGCACACCACAGGAGAGAACAGCAAAGTTTTACAGAACACTGGATGTACCTACAGCCTCCCATCCTCCTCACCATGAGGTCAGTAAGCCTACAAAGGAGATACCATGCAGAGCAAAAATCTGAAGAAAAAACAACAAACCGGTATTTACTAAAAATAAAAGGAGACCTCCAAGAAAGAAAATTTAAAGCAAAAATTATGGATATACCTATACATTATTACTGAAACATTAGAGATTTGCTTTAGGGTCTACTGCTCACCACACAGAAAGTCAATCACTGAGACAAGGAGCATTGCCAGAAAAGAAGCTTTAATTGGGTGCTGCAGCCAAAAAGATGGGAATTCTTTCTCAAATTCATCTCCCTAACTGACTAAAGTTAGGGGATTTATAGGCAGGGAAGCATTGTACTCATGTGTGAAAAAGCAGGAATTAGGGAGGGGTAAAGAAGAGGAGTTAGTCAACAGGCAGCAGGTTGCCATCAGGCAATCATCATGGGTGAAGGGTCTGGCATCTCATTGTCCAGGTGCAGTGATCTGGTGAGTTTCAGATTCTTCATACTATCTGGGAGAGCTAATGGTTTGTTTCCTAAGAAAGGAACTCAGATAAGACAAATGCAACTTTCTCAAGTTTTAAGATTGGATGGGGGAGGCCAAGGCAGGCGGATCACAAGGTCAGGAGATCGAGACCATCCTGGCTAACACTGTGAAACCCCGTCTCTACTAAAAATACAAAAACAATAGCCAGGCATGGTTGCGGGTGCCTGTAGTCCCAGTTACTTGGGAGGCTGAGCCAGGAGAATGGCGTGACCCCAGGAGGTGGAGCTTACAGTGAGCCGAGATCGCGCCACTGCACTCCAGCCTGGGCAATAGAGCGAGACTCTGTCTCAAAAATAAAATAAAATAAAATAAAAATTAAGATTGGAGGGGGAATCACTTTCCAGGTTTATTCAAAATAAACTACAAACATCAGTTCTATGAGACAAATGGGCTGGTTCAAAATCATTGACATGTTTACATTTTATCACTCCCTGCCCCCACCCCCTCCTGAAATGCACATTTTGAACAATGGATTAGGTCCAATGGGAAGATTAATAAGGTGAGAGATTATAATGAGACTGTGTTTACATTGCATCTCTTAAAGTGGCGTGAGGTTTTCTGAAGTGTGCCCATTCCATAATCCATTAGGATTGGGAACTGAGTCACATTACTTTATTACATGCGTCCTGAAGACTTGACTCAACGTAGAAACAGCACTGAAACCAGGAATCAGGAATTTTAGGAATAAGAATATCCCAGTTTAAGATCCCCAAACTTTTATCCTGGTTGTATACAGGTCATATATTATTACCTGATGGTATTTGAAATAGTTGCAATTGTATAAGGAGGGTTTGTAAATTTATAAGACAAAAAGGCCCAAGACAAAATCCTAAATAAGACTTGATTCATCAGACTCTCAGAAAGAGAAAAATAGCAAAGAAGACTGCAGATTCTGAGTCTGACGAGAGTATGGCCTCATATAGGCCATGGAAAGAAAATAGGTTTAAAAAAAAAAAAAAAAAAGAGGTGCTCCATTGCATCAAATGTTCCCAATAAAAGAAGAATAATGAGAACTAAAGAATGTCCATTTAATTTAGTTACAAAAGGGCCATTGTAAACCCCTAATATGTGTGTCCACAAAGTGATAAGGAAGAAAGCCACCTGAAGTGGATCCTAGACTAGTAAGAGTGTTTGGCAGTGAAAGAATTAAGATATTCTAGAAAAAAAAATTCCTTCCCTCTCTCACTAAAATGTTCACCTGATAATGAACTAATTATGCAACACAATAAAATAACCACTATGAAGGGTACCAGTGATGTCAGGGAAAGCTGAGTTTCCATGGCAAGACACACAAATTCTTCTTTTACCATAAAATAACCAAAATTCAACTATGTTTCACACACACATATACAGTCTGAATTTAGAAAATGCTGATATGTTGTGGATAAAGATATCAATAACAACAATCATAATTTCTAAAATATTTATAGAGCATTATTTATGTTAGGCACTGTGCTGGATATAGTACATAAACCTATATAATCCTGTTTAATCTTCATGTGCAAACAGAGGTACAGTAATCAAAACAGCCTGGTGCTGGCATAAAAACAGACCTATAAACCA
>NW_016819796.1:368027-372419 GCF_001698545.2 Rhinopithecus bieti | reverse complement strand
ATAGCAATGTGAGAATGGACTAATACAATACGATAGTGTCGCACTATACTTTAATTTAATGTTGCTTTCAAAAACAAAATTAGATTTTAGGCCAGGCATGGTGGCTCATGCCTGTAATCCCAGCACTTTGGAAGGCCGAGGCTGGTGGATGACTTGAGGTCTGGAGTTCGAAACCAGCCTGTTCAACATGGCGAAACCGCATCTCTACTAAAATACAAAATTAGCAAGGCATGGTGGTGGGCACCTGTAATTCCGGCTACTTGGGAGACTGAGGTGGGAGAATCACTTTGACCTGAGAGGTGGAGGTTGCAGTGAGCCAAGATCATGCCTTTGCACTCCACCCTGGAAAATACCTAGGGCCCTTGTCTCAAAAAAAAAAAAAAAAAAAAAAAAAGATTTTAACAAGATTTATTCAGTTAATTATTTGTATAAATCTGTATATTTCTACTATATTTGCTTTTAGTTTTTTCTTGAATTTATTGGGATAATTTTCCTTCTTTCTGAAATAAGTTTCTTAGAAATCTTACTACCAGAGACAATCTTGCCAGATGGTTGAGTTGGGTGAGGAGGGACTGTCATAGTGGTTAGGAGAAGAGGCTCTGGATTAGAGTGTCTTTAAGCCCTGCCCTGGCTTGTAGTATGTGGTTTTGAACAAATTAGTGAGTTATGTGTATTCTGGCTTCCTCATCTAAAAAACTGTGGATAATTAAATTAGCTACCTCATAGGGTCATTTTGAAGATTATATATAGATATGTGTATATATATCTATATATAATACATACACACATACACACATACACACATATAGTATATACATACACACATATAGTATATACACACATATACAGTATACATGTATACATATACATATGTATACACATATATGTATGTATACATATGTATACATATATACATACACATGTGTATATATAACACATATGCATATGTGTATGTGTGTGATATTATAATTATATATAATTATGAGTAATTTATGATATATTTATTCATGTGTTATTTATGATTTGTTTATATATGAGTTATTTATAAAACATTTATTTTCAGGTGTTATCTATGATTAAAATTTTGGTTACCTGGAAATATCTTTTTCATTCTCCTTCTTGAAATATATTGTTTTAACTGTGAATTCTAGGATGGTCATCATTTTTTTCCAGCATACTAACAATATCATTTCACTCTTCTTTGTTTTCTATGTCAGTTGAATTGCAGTGTCTTTGAAAATAATCTTTTTCCTTCTCTCTGTATAATGTATTCTTTGACTATGGTCTTCTAGAGTTTCACTAAAAGTATGCCTATGGCTGTGTTTCCTTTTCTTTGTAATTTTGGGGATTCATCGCATTTCTTAAATCAGCAAGTTGCTGTTTTTAATCAGTAAAGTCAACTCAGCCTTTTTCTCTTCAAACATTACCTCTCAGATCTCATCCTGTCTACTTCCAAGTCTCAATGTCAAAGTATATGACATTCTATTTCTATTGCTCTAGTTTTCTAATCTTGCTTTCATACTCTCCATATTTGTGTTTCTCCTGTGATATATTCTGGACAATGTCTCTTGACCAGGCTTCTAGTTTGCTAATTTTCTCTTTAGCTATATCTAATCTGATTGTAGAACCAATGTTTGAAATTCCTAAAATTAAATCATTATATTTTTAATTACCACATAATTCATTTCATTATTTTTTTCAATCTGCTAAGTATTTTTTACTCTTGAATAGTTTTCCCTGAAAGGTTTTACAGCTTTGTCTTTCTTATATTTTAGCAAAACATATTAATTTTAGAATCTTTTGCCATATTTTCAGTATCTTAAATGTTTGCAGATCTGTTTGTCCTGCTGGCACACACTCACAGAAGTATTATTTCTTTGGTTTCTAAGATACACACACGCACACACATATACATATTTATTCAGTTAATTATTTGTATAAATCTGAATATTTCTACCGTATTTGCTTTTAGTTTCTTCTTGGATTTAAACCCCATTTTTCTTTCTTTTTTGTGCTATAAATACTCCTCCATTTATATGATATTTGCTTAGGTTTTATTTATTATATTAAACTGTGAGCTCCAAGTGGACAGAGACATGCCTTTTAAAGAATCTTCTTTCTCTTATTTATTTCAGGATAATTATTGCTGAAACATAACAGCTTCTTTTCTGAAAATAAGTTTTCCTTGAATTTACTTTATATGGAGCTTTAGTGTATGAATGAAATTTTACTATATATAAACTTTTAAAATCTTATATATTAACTTTATATATATAAACATATATATAAAACATATATACATATATATGTTTTAATCCTTGGATAATTATTTGTGTAAACATTTTAAGTGTATGTTGGGATAAATTCCTCAAGAGAATATCTACATTTCCTTTGCTGAGTATCTGGTCCCTTCTAGTACAGAATAAATTCATGGCTTAAGTTCTTTTAAAATTTCCAATTATTATGACTTGGGGCTCCAAATCTAAAGACTATTTTATGGTTTTACTCTCAGCTTGCCTTTGCATCTTCCTACCACTTTATTTAGCCTCTAAATAATTTCCTTTGCAGTTCCTACTTTCAGGGTGTTTGTTTGTTTTTAATTCTCATCCTAGTGACGTGCCGTTTGCATTACTCAATTCATGTCAAGAGATTCTCCAAAGACTCTCCCTCTCCTAGACAGACTACAAGCTTTCAACTCTGTTTTCTATAGTGCATGAAACTTTCAAAACAGAATCAGTTTCATCAAGGCCTAGAAAATTCCTCAGGACCAAAACAACTACAGTGGTCTCCCTCTAGATTCCTGTGTCATTTAATTTTGCAAGATAGTTTTCGTCAATATTATCTCTTTGCCAGCACTTTAAAAAGATGTATTTAATGTTTTACCCAGCAATTTTAATTATGTTTTAAAGGATGCTTGCCTTAGATAACCCAGACTATCATATTTGCAAAATGAACTGGCTTTCTGGATTTTGTTTTCAACAAGCCCCATTTTCTTTCTTTTTTTGTGTGTGCTATAAATACTCCTCTGTTTTATCAGATATTTGCTTAGGTTTTATTTATTATATTAAACTGTGAGCTCCAAGTGGACAGAGATCATGCCTTTTAAAGAATCTTTTGTCTCTTATTTATTGCAGGATAATTATCACTGAAACATAAGAGAAACTCAAACATTTGTTGAATAGAAATGTGTGCATCTGAATTTGTGTTAGAACCTTCAGAAACTTATTACAGCAATATTATCATCATAATTTAAAATAACTTATGTGGATTTTCACTTTTAAAATTATTCTGAAAGCCTAAGGCATATTCATTTTGTGATATTCAAAAGTGCTGTATATTCATTATCTGGAAGAAAATTTTTATTTGTTGGAAATACTTAAATATAAGTTAGAACCTAGTTTAGTGATGAGAAGAGTTACCAAATTGCCAAATAAATAAGTTTTAATTAGGAAAATAGATGTGATTGTAGAGGAATAAGATGAGCTTTAAAGCATAATTCCTAAATTGACTTAGACTAAAATCTTAAATTCCATAATCTCATGATAATACTCATTTAGGGAAATAAATTTGGGTAGATTTATTTAAATGTCTCTTTACCACTTGCATTTTCGCAGATTGATGCATTTGAGTAAACGTTTCTATATTTTCATTTCATTATACTTGATGTCTAAATAAATGAGTGTTCGGAAACATCTGCCTCAAAGTCATGAAAACTTCAAATAGTAGCACATGTTAGTGAATCAGTTCTGAGTGCATATGTTGATGCATTAGTATCTTAACACTTGCTGCCTTCCACATTGCACACATGGTAAATATGAGTCTGTCATTTTGAGATTTATTTTCTTGTGTTTAATTTGAGGTGACCGCATAATAAATATGTCAACAATGCCAGCTACTGGTTTTGCCTGACAGCTGATATTTTTCATTTTTATATTCAAATTTTAATATGTTAACAATATTTAAACTTACAAAGATTACTCAAGCATTCAATATTTAAGTATGTAGAATTAAGTTTGAATTTGAAAGCATGTAGTAGGTGGACATAATGTGTTCATGTGTATAGGGGTGAAAATGTAAATTATTTGGGGAATAGGCTGCTAGTTGACTGTATTGTTAATTTTATTCCCCGTTTTGTGGAATTGAGTACCTTCTTGAGGATACTGTATCATAGACATTATGGATAAAACTACGATATACAGAAAAAACATTAACTTGCTGAACAGTTAAATTTATGCAGGAGATTACAATAATAGCTACAGTACCTAGTTCATCTATCTAGAGAGATGAAGCATTTGAGTTTTAATTAAATGGATATATTTGTAAATAAAGATTTATGTTTACACATTCTATAATTAAATATAACTATTTTAAAATTATAAATTAATATTAAAT
>NW_016819796.1:339505-367657 GCF_001698545.2 Rhinopithecus bieti | reverse complement strand
TATTTATTTATCCTGCTTTATATATCAAAGCAGAAGTGTAAAAGACAAAATTTAAGAAGGAAAAATGCCTAATTACTGCAGATGTAGAAGAGAAATCAATATTGTAAGTGTGAGACACGCCAGATGATGCTTAAAAATTGTTTTGAATTTTACAATGTCATATAAAAAAGTAGAATCTGCTGTTAAATCGTTTGATAATCTTCACTTCCTTTATTATGTTGAGAGTTGGGGAGACTGTCCCCATTTGTCATTAAACTAGGTTTTTTCTGGTGTCATGACTCTTTCCACCCCCTCCCCTTTTTGTCTAACCTAACTACATTTCTTAGCAAAGCATGCATTAGTGTTTATTTGTCTCTGCAAACAATACAAATGGTAGAAGCAGGAGAGGAGCCAGGAAGTGCTCAGTGAGTTGCTGTTGCCTTCCATTACATCTGGCTGCTCTGATCGTTAATTGCCTGTCACAGCCACTGAGCCGTGGAGCCAGCAGGGCTGCCACCTCCTGTTTGGTCAAGTTGTCATCTCCTATTAATCTGACCCCTGTTGTTTTTTCCATCGCCTTTTCTTTCTCAGTCTAGACAGAATGAAAATCTATTATCTACATGAGATATGAGTGCATCAAAATTTTAATTTTGAAGAAAAAACTGAACAAAAGACTTTCTCATAAAAGTGAGTCTCTCACTGGGGCTGCATGGTATTTTCTGTACCATGCTGCTTTTAAGGGCTCATGTTCTTTTTTTCTTTTTTTTTTTTTTTTTTTTCCAACTGAAGTGTTTTATAGCACCAGAGATCACCTGGTGAAATTTTGCAAACTGTAAACAAGAACAAAATAAAACACAAAATTCAGGGAAATTTCTGAAGCCTGTTGGCTAATGGTCAGAAAGTCTTCGTTGAGTATTGCTTTCCACAAAATAATAGGGAAAACATAAAATTTAGACAGAGCCTATTGTTTTCAACATTATAATTTGTTAGCTCAAGAGGCAGTTATTATAACATTGAATGTATTCTATGCTGATATATTTTCAACTACTCAACACCTTCCAAATGACCTCCTCATTCCAGTTTCACCAGAGGAGCTCATCTATGAGTCAAGGCTTCTAGAATGAAGACCCCTGTACCTCCACTTGTTTGGGGCTGTGAGTTGAGACTGCAGTCTGAGAAGAAGCAAACAACAACAATCAATAAAACTGGATGGATAGATATAGATGTAAATACAGATACAGATATAAAATCTTTGCTTTCCTGCTGAATTTTTTTTTTAAGATAAAAGGAATTGTCAACTATTCCTTCACTTTGAAAGTATCCGTGGACATTCTAAGGCTGTTTTTGGGTATCTGCAATGAGAAAACATATGGCTGATTAGTTCTAGGATTAGCCTAAGCTTTAAAGGAAAACACAGGAAAAAAGTGTCTCAGATGTTTGCATAGTGTGCAGAAAACAGAAGCCAAGCAGAAGCCAAAAGTGAAGGGTTTGGATGCGTTGGGTGTCTATTCTGTATAATACTCATTTGGAAGACTAGCTGGAGTGACAGCTGAAAGATCCAAGATTATAAATATATTACTAAGGGAAAGAAAGAGAAAATATTTAACCTTCTGAGTAAATTCATATGTAATGCCCACTAATTTTGAAACTTGTTATATGCAAAAATTTGCACTAGTTCAGGTAATCCTCTCAAGAAAGTTGTAATAAATACAGAAAATGCATCAACCTAAGTAACACTTTAGAGTATTAGGATCATATAATATTATGTAACTTTACATTTTGTGAATGTCAATTATTTCAATAATGACAATAGAAGGTTAGACTCATTTCAGTCAATAGTTTATGAATATAGATATTCCCATTCCATAATGAGGTTTAAGCCCACAATACAACTATTTTCAAGAACCTGGCCTGGAAGAGCTCCACCATTATACCAAAGGTATAAAGTTATACCAAAGATATTAAAGAGAGTAATTCTGGCGAAAACAGCTTTCATCTCTCCCTCTCTAAACATACACACCTACTCCACACCCCAGTGAACTAACAACATGGTGACCATCAGATAAAACAGCACTCTCTTTGCAGCAAGCTTATCCAAAATCAGATTAAGAGGAAGCATATCTGAGTTTCTTCTCCTAGACTTGCCAGTCAGATCAATAAATTGAATGCTCTTCTTCTTCTGTGGTCAAGTGAAGAGTGGAGGAGAAAGCCAAAAATTTGCATAGTCTTCTTAAGCTTTTCATTCACTACCCGCTAGAATCAACTATAAAGAATGTGCTAAACCAGCCATGTACTATGCTCATCCTCAGGGCAGAAGACTGATGACCTGAAAGGGAAGTCTCCCTTCCGCTAGCAAAAGACCTACAAAAGAATGGTCCAGGTTTACATTCCCTGATCTCATTTCAAGACTGTTGAAACAATCTGAGCCAAAGCCAACTCTAAGAGAAATACTTAAACACTCCTGGATCACAGCAAATTCATCAAAACCACTTAGTAGCCAAAAATAAAATAAATGCAAATAAAATAAAAATAAAAAGAATTTAACCAGAAAAAATATTTTAAGATTCTTGCAAATGGAAAAATTCCTGAACCAGGGCTGCTGAATACTCAGGAAGGAACAGGCTACTGAAATTTATTTTACCTTTGACTATCTGCTTTCAATCTGGAGCACTACAGAATCTCTCTTTCTCTCTCTCTGTCTGTCTCTCTGTCTTAACCAAGTTCAGCCTGCTCATTCGGAACACTCCAGTTCAATAAATAGGATGTTCTATGGTGACGCTGGCTGCAAGAACCATGCTAATTTTACCGGTTTCATAATTCCAAGGCAAGCTTCTACTGCAGCTACCCCCACAGCCTGAGCCAGGGTAAGACATCCTTGAAGATGACAAGCACCGAGGATGGTTGTGGGGAGGTGGTCACTTCACCCTGACTTGATCAGTTAAAGAGCTCTGCAATAAACTTCAAGTCCCTGAGTATGTGTAAATATATTTTGTGGCGAAGCCTGGTAAAGCTGTTGGGATGCATTTGAGTCTTTCTTTTAAATGTTAAAATAGGTATTTTTCTAAAGGAAAAAAGACTTGCTATTTCAATTTAGTGTCCTGCCATGGGTAAGCCTGTGGGACTGGCAGTGGCCTGCTACCATTTGCTCTTGAAGCCATGAAATTGGTCAGAGCAGGACATTAACTTATTTCAGGATCATATTTTACCCAAGGTTGAAGATTTATTTATCCTCTAGTCTAATTTCTGCCCCAAAGTTGGCCAAATCTGTTCATCCAATATATTTTACCAGTTAGGCTAAATAATAATACAAAGATCAACCTATGTAGTATAGGATGTCCCAAATGAAAAATAAAACTTAACCTAGCAAATTATGAAGGAGAAATTTCAGCTCACTAGATTAATTCCTATTGCCTTTATAAGTCAAATTCCAAAGAAAGTTTAAAATTCTAACTTTAACGTCTAAAGAAGTTAAAAGTCAAATATCAGTTCCAACTTTTTTATCTTGCTCAATCTCCCTCAGAACTGTGTAGCGAAAGCCTGCATTTCCTTTGGGGCAATGACATTTCAGTTCTTTGCTTTGTCAACCATGCCCATTGCCCTATAGCCCTGCAATACCTGTTAAACTCATGTCCACGAAACTGAGGAATCACCCTTCTTTAAGAACTGGAGCTGCTCTCCAGTTTCCTGAAAGCCGGCACATGAAGGGCCTATTGAGGGCTCATAAACAAGTCTGACTCTGCCAAAGAATTGTGTCTGTACGCAGTGTTTCCTGTGGCTCTGGGGCCTATTTCCATCTGCTTCTGAATTTTTCTACTCCTTTTAGAAGAGCTGGGCTGGGTGCAGTGGTTTCCACCTGCAATCCCAGTATTTTAGAAGGCAAAGGCATATCGATCACTTCAGCTCAAGAGTTCCAGACCAGCCTGGGCAACATGGGGTAACCCTGTCTCTACAAAACATACAAAAATTGCCTGGGCATGGTGATATGTGCCTGTGGTCCCAGCTACTTGGGAGACTGAGTTGGGAGGACAGCTTGAGCCCAGGAGGTCAAGGCTGCAGTGCACTACGGTTGTGCCATTGAACCTCAGCCTGAGAGACAGAGTGAGACCCTGTCTCAAAATAAAAATAAAAAAAAATAAGAGATTAGCCATGTTCATGTTTTTTCATTTGTGCTCTCCCTTTTGTACCTCTAATAGTGTTGGCACCATTTGTTGTATTTGGATATCCAACTGTTACTATCTTTTCTCTGTTTTCTGGCCCCGACATTGCTTTTGCTGATGTATTCTTAAACATCTTCTACGGTAAAATGTGTGAAATTATGAATTCCACGATTCAAAGCCATCTTTTTCCATCTTTCCCTTCTGCATGGGAAAACTGCAGCCTGGAGTTATTATTTCATCAGATCACCCCGCACACAGGACTCAACTTCTGCTTTCCTTAAAGTTTTTTTTTTTAATGTAATAAATAGACAAAAGTATTTTCCAAATTAACCAATGAATTTTCTTATATTTAATATTGGTAAATTTGAATGCTACAAAGTTAAAAGAATAGTACATTAAAACTCATTACTTTTCTTCTGGGTTCAGCAATTTCTAGCATTTTGCTACTTTGCTGCTCTTTCTTTCTATATGTATATTTTTGTTGTTTTTCATGACGTATTTGAGAATTATTGGCAGGCACAATGACTCTTTACATCTAAATGTTTCAACATGTGTCCCTTAGGAATAAGGCATGTCTAAATATCCACACTAGAATGGTCACATTTGGGACATCTAACATTAATTTTATAACGTTATCTAACATACAGATCATATCCAACATTCTCCAAATGTTCTAACGTTGTCCTTTAGGGATGTTATTTATTTGGATTTGTCAATCCAGGTTCAATCAAGAATTATACCTTCCACTGAATTGTCATATCTCTTTTGGCTCTTTTAATCTGGTAGGTTTTTCAGCTTTTTTGTTTTTTATCAAATGAATTTTTTCCCCTATTAGTTTCCTCATGGTTTGCCACAGATTAAACACCTTTGGCAGAAAAATGTTTGATATACGTGGCAGCTTCCTTTTTAAATATCTTCTTTGTACCTTCCTTTAGGAGCCCTAATCCCATAAATCTCTTAGGCATGTTCTCTAGGGGAACAAGCAATACCTGCCTACATGAACTGGGTCATCTTAAAACTTATCCAATAATTCTATGACTATTGTACTTCATCTTTCTGGTATTCCCTGTGAAATTCACTTACATTTTTAACAATTTCTTAGTATGATGGCCCAAGTCTTCAAGAAACATCTCTAAATGCTACATGTGGCTTCAAAAATGTGCTTCTCCATAGATTCTAGGCTGTTTTTGGGGACTCATTCCTAACTGCTTTCTGAGATACATAGATGACTTAAGGCCCCAGTCATTCTTGCTGATATAGTAACAGATGTAATATCTCCCCATGTTTAAATACTCTGTTTGATGCTGTTAAACTGCAGTAGTATTTTGAGGTCTAATTGTGTTATCATTTCATATAGATATAGAATTACTTCTAAAATCCCAAGTCTCTTGATATAGGTCCAGCTTCTCCTTCATTACGAATTTGCCTAGCTAGTTCTATGTTTTTTGTTGTCATTTAACTAAAACTGTTTTCAGATCAGAAATGTGAGAAGTTAGAAATAAATATACCCTCAATGTTCCATAAAACCAAAGACATGGTTGATGTCTCCCCACTTCTCTTTACCTACTCCCTCTCCCTATATCTTCATCTGTCCAACCAGCTACCTCAGCTGGGAGGTAAATATGTCTCAGGATCTTTACAAAGCAGATCCTGAGACAGGGATATGAAGGCTCAAGATTTATTGAAGATGTAAGGGATGGGCCTAATCCACAGGGAGCTCTAAGGATATATCACACTGCAGCGTTGTTCCCGTCTGAAAGAAGAGGAGTTGGACATTGGAACCCCAGATCAATCCATTCATCCTTGTCTTCAAGTTACTACAGAAGCAGGGGTAAGTGGGGATGGAGAGACAGTAGGGTTGGCCATAATCTCCCAGGCAGCCAACCTCAATGATTTGAGGGCAATTCTCTGGAGAAGGGGACATCTGTGAGCCAATAGCAGCTAACTCACTGTTGAGGGCTGGGGTTGCTAACTTCGTCAGTTGATTGCAGGTAATTGACAGCATCCACTATATGGGAGTCAGCTTAATCTCTGTGTAAAGCCCAGAGAAGGGATCTTCTTAGAATGTGGGGGTATTATCTTCCGTTGCACCTCAGCTCTTGACTCTACTTGACAATTACAGAGAAACTATAGATATACCATTCTATTTCAGTGTGCATGCAAAACTCCATTTAATCTTCCTAAATAAACCTCTCATGTAGCTATTATTTAGTGCCTTCTGGTATTGTTTGCTTTGGTTTTCAGCTTCTATTTTCCCTGCCTAACCCCAGCCTTGGAGAGAGGCTAAACTCAAGAGTTCCATCTACTCTACAGAGGAAGGATGGCTCTTAGAGGTTCCACTCCTCTGATCCTTCCTGTCCGCACCTCAGTATGTCCAAAGCATGATTTTTTACCTAAGCACAGATTCAGAGTTCACTAATCTTAGAGACAGTGCCCAGGTGAGATGTTTGTGACTAAGACTCTTTGGAGCCACCTAGGTCGTGCTTGCTAAAAGACTGTTCATCAGCCTTCTGATCCTTCCTGAGGAGTTCTTGGCATCCAGGTAATAAATTCTCATTTTCTGGAAGTTAACTGGATTCCATTTCTGTTGCATAGAATAGAAATTTTCTATTATGTATGTGATTCTAAGGTTCACATAATCTAGTGTTCCAAGTGATACAGCTAGTAAGCTTTTTAGCCGTACCTAGAACATAGAATATTCAAGGCTGATCTCTTAATCACCATTCTTTTTCTATTTTTATTTATTGTCAGTTACAATGCACAAACTATACAGTTACTCAAATTATTCAAGGACAAATATTTTACTAGGGAGAAAAAAAGGTCTACATTGCTGTATGGCTATATGTGGGTGAGAACTTTAATAAATACCATAAAATTTAATTTTAAATAATTTTTCTTTAACAGCATCCCAATGGGCCAGTGACAGATGTCCAGGATGAGGCTTCTTTGCAAAACAGATGATTCTGAGTGGGCCTTTCTCTGGTTGAGTTGCCCTGCATCCTCTACCCCTTTAGAACAGCCTACTGGAAAACGTGAGAAGGACATTTCAGAGGGTGAGGCACTAACAAGTTCTCTTTTCTGAAGGATGCCTAATAAATGGGTGTAAGGGAGAGATTTCCCTGGGGACCACACCCCAGCATGGGCTCTGGTAAGAGCAGTCTGGTTTCTTTTGCCCTGACTAAGGGGCAGGCTGGGTTTTCAGGGGTCTCTAATTCTTACAGCTACAGGTGTGATCCAGGGACTGTATTCCTATTTCCAGGAAGTTATATCTTCACAAGCAAAGTAAAAGAAATACACAATGAAATTATTTATGAGATTTAATAATTTTAAAATAAAATTATTTATTTTAAGGTAATTTGACTGAAAAGCCTGGCTGTAGATTGACCCTGTTACACGTATCTCTTTCCAGGAGCTGCTGCTTTATATACTGCATGGAGTTTAGAGTATATTGCACCCTCCTTAACATGTAGCTCAATCTCAAAGGTCCTTCTTTGCCTAACAATCAGTCAATGCGTATCTCACAATTCTGCTTCAACACTATTCTCTTCTTTCTTCAGGGATTACTAGTTAACTAGTTAACTCAGTGACATTTATGTCACTATTTTTACGTTAGGTCTTTTCACTGCAGTAATTGTTTCCTTTTACTGAAATTCACATTCAATCTATCTGGCTGGGAACTTAGGGGCTGGAAGACATTCTGTGCTAGACTGGATATATACCATATTTGAGGCAAGAATTTATTTTATGTACACATGATAAAGAAGTTTAGAGTTTCAAGTGGAGGAATCTCGTAAAAACATTCAATGACTTCTTTGCTTTAAGAGGAGACAGGTTTGAAAGGTATTTTTTTCTAGAGTTTGGAATCACCTTTATCTTTCCAAGAATTATGATGGCAAACACACACACACACACACACAGAGAGAGAGAGAGAGAGAGAGAGAGAGAAACAAAATCAGTGAGAACAACCAACAATACAAATACTATTTCTCACTGGGAGGTATTGAGTAAAAAGGGTTCTCTTTTCCCTATTCCCAGATCTTTCCCTTTGCCTCCCAATTCTTGGGACGCACAAGTGATGGTAAAAGCATAAAACAGGCCAGAAGATGAAAAGGCTAGAAGGTTTTCAAGAGCAATGGGTATTCATGGACTTCCAAGATATCGTAAAGACTAGAGTTGATTGAGGAAGTTTAGAAAGGTAAATATGGAACGGATTGTGAAATAGACCATATGACATGTGGTGGAATTTAGACTTATTGTTCAGTAAGCCACTAAAATATCTTTAGCATTGCAATGGCAACATAGCTATATTTAGATTTCAGATAGATAGCTCGCTTACCAGAGGATGAATTAGAAATAGTGAGATAAGGCAGAAGTCATTTGAAGCAACACAAAGAAACATGATGCGAGACTTTACTAAGACAGTGGCTATAGAAATGCAGATGAAGGGGCATAATTAAGAAAGTTTTAAAGATAAAAACAAACAAACTTGGTGACAAGTTTGATATGTAGAAAAAAAGGAAAATGTGCTGTGTCTGTTTTATTCTTCTTAAAAATATATTAGAATAAAACTCCTTTTTTTGCCCTTTGGTGTTTATTGGGTCTCATCACAAAACTGCTAGTCACTTTGATAGTTATTCGCTCTCTAAAAATGGAGACAGTCCCAGCTTGGGGCATCTCCTGCTGACCCAGAGGTCCTACTGCCTTACATTTTACAGAAAGGGACAAAAAACGGTGTGATTAAAGACTAGAGTATAGGATCCTTTACTTCCAGGACTTTATGTAATAATGATTGACATGATACATTATAGCTTAAGGCACAGATAATAAGGAGTGTTTCCAGGTAAATGGAAAATGCATAATTTCCTTGACTCTAACCTTCTGTCTTCCTGTAATTTCTACTTCCAAATCCATATAATATCTATCTACAAATTAAGCCTCTTGAAACCTGGTATCAACCTTATTTTTAAGAAGCTTACCTCAGTAGTCTGATGATTTAACATCAAATAGATTTCACCACGGGTCCCTAAATGAACACATGTGCTGGTCCAGTCACTGGGTACTTCCCTTGCTTTCTCAATCTAATTCTATTGCATCCTTAGATTCTGGATGTCTGAACTGATTACTCTGGTCCCTTTGCAATTTGCAAATACCCAAATTTCTTCAGTACTGGAATGTTTCTTCCCTTTTTAATTATATTGAGAATGAGCGTGGTTCCCTAGTATCGGATTTGCAAATGGTTGTGTTCCTAGCATTTGCTTCTAGTCCATAGTGAAGTTGTTTTAATTGCAGATTTTAAGTTATGGATCCAAGATATGGATCTACCTTTATAGATCCATATGAAGATCCATATAGATCCATATAGATCCTGGATCACTTCTCACTTTCTGGAAGTTAACTGGATTCCATTTCTGTTGCATAAAATAGAAATTTTCTATTTCTATTCTATTCAAGAACAGAATAGAATAGAATATTTTTCTAGAATAGAAGCCCAGCCTTCTGAAAACCACTTCCTCCGTTTCACCAGGCCCCACTAGACTTCCTGACTTCTTACTGTGATCTCCACCAATGGTCTACCCCAGCAGCCATATGTTCCCTTATAATACCTATGGGGCTCCTCTCCTAAGCTTGTATAACCTCAGCATTGTGAAAGTAGAAGTTTCTGCCTTTTCCATTCAACTTAGATCAGCATTTAGAATCATTTAGCAATCTCTCATGTCTACATTGTTTTGCAACTAAATTACATAGACACAACTAATATGAAAAGGAAAGTGTTTAGAGTCAAAATTCAATATTTTGTCAAACAGAAATGAATATATTTTCCTTAGGTCCCAATTTCTCTATTTTCTCTTGTCTGATTTCACTGGAAAAGAGTCCAGGGAAGAATGTATGTCATATTATGTTGCATTCTATTATTTCTACCTTCTACCAAGATAGATAACATAATGATACTGTAAAATAATAAAAACTGCTAAAAATAGAATAAAGGTTTTTTAAGTCATTTATCTACAAAGACAAGGGGAAAGGGAAAGGAAACAACTCCTGCAAACTTTGGATTAGTAACTTAGTGAACTAGAGAAAGCTAAACCTAAGTTGTACCTAGGGGTTGGCCAGAAATTTCTGATGGAAATCCAGAAAAAAAAAAGCCTGTTTACACCATAGAATCCCAGGATGGCTCAAGAATTGGAAGCTCCAGGTTGCTTTGGAGTTGCCCATAGGGGTAGAAAGAGGAGACTCACTTGAGTCTTCTCAATTATAGTTGAGAGTTAAGCAGTTGTACTTCTTTCCCAAGTTACTGAGCCAGACAACCAACACCCAACTCTGAGACAGAAACTTGAAACTTTAAAAATCAAAAGAGCAAGCCAACTAAGAAGCAAACGAGAAAGAAAAAAGAGGAATTCTTGACTATGACGTCAGACACCACTGATGTCAGACACATGGTCCTGAAACAAGCAAAATTAAATGAAAATCTACATGCTGAATTGTGAGATCTCCAACTCCCAGCATTTGGCTCCTGTGGACATCATTGCTAATTTTTAATCAATATCTATTCTCTTTTTCTTCCTTTTAGTAATAGAAATGCTCATTGCTCTAAGCTTTGTCTAAGCACATGGTCACCCAGCTAAAAATGACTCTTCAAAGTTTCCATTGCAGCTGGTAAAGCCATATGACTCCATTTTTGATAATGGGATACAAGTGGAAATGATGTGCACGATTTGCATATCACATTTTTATGAGACAGCTGCTTACTCTGCACTCTTTCCTTCTTTCCTCTCATCAAGAAATAAATAAGTTTTGTGGAACAGGGGTTTGTAACTGCCCTGTACTACTTGCTTACATTGAGTCTATTTCATGAGAGAGGACCAAAACTTTTATTTTGTTAGAGATACTGCATTCTTATGTATCTTTAATATAGAAACTTAACCAGAAGTCTAAGAAATGCTTAATTGCTGGCAACATGTTTAAATTCTACTCTGGAGAAGCTGATATGCCTAATAACATATGACATGACATGGAGATACCAACAATTGGAGGCAATAAAAACCTTAACATGATCACTGAAGTGAAGAAGAAATCAAATATCTATCCAAGATTGTGATAAAATATTTAGTGCTTAACCTTAAATACTAACACACAGATAATAACTAGTAGACATTTAAGAAAAGCCTGTGTCCAGAAAGACTAAGACACATGTAAACCAAAACAGAAACACAGGCACGGAGAGGAAATCAAATATAATGAAGGGAACCAAGAAAACATTAAACATCTGTAATTGTTATCTTTAAAAGGTAAGAAAGTATATTACATCCATAAACTAAGAACAGAGGTAACATTCGGGAGAAAAAAAATCCTGACATTTAAATAATTGGATAACAAAGTTTCAAAAATCTGTAGCATATTTAAGTAAGAAAAATGAGATAATTTCCACAACAGTAGGACAAAAAAAGGAGGAAAAAAGTTAAGAAAACATTAAGAGCATCCCAGGACGTCCAATATTTACGTAATAAGGTTTATAGACCACAGAAGTAAAAATAATGAATAAAAAATGAAGAATAAAGAGAAAGAAGCAAAAGAAAAAAGGGAAGTTAAATGTCCTACTAAAGACATGACTTCACAGGTGTAAATGCCATGGTCCTCAACAAAATGAAAATTGACTAAAACATTTTATCCTCACAAAATTTCAGAATCTTAGGGACAAATAATATTTTAAATTACCAAATAAATCAGTTACATGCAAAGGATTAAAATTCAGGATAGTTTTGATTCATCAGTAACTAAGAACCATGTAGAGTAATGTTTTAAAATATAAATTAAAAAAGACTTCCAGAGAAGCTTTTTATACTTGTCAAAGGACAAAATTACAACAAATTAAAGATATGGTTGATTTTTTATTTGCAAATCACGAATCAGTGCAACCTCCGTTCTACAAAAGGTCATGAGGGCTCCCACTGGACAGTGCCAGAACAGTGGGTCTTGTAAGCTGGGAACAAGAAAGTAGAGTATTGGTAGAAAAGTTGATTGGTTAACATCAGGTTACTTTTTTTTTTTTAACATTGAAACGGAGAGGAATTTCTTATTACGCTGGCTCAAGTAGACTGGACTTTCTTGTTCTCAGGAAAAACTGGTGTGTTTGGGATCTACCTCCTTCCTTAAAGTTTTAGTTTGGTTATGTGGCATTTAGCATGAGTGACTCCATTTTTATTTGGTCTGGCCTAGTAGGTTCTAGTAGGGTCCAGTGTAATCCACTAGATTACACTAGTGGATTAGGTGTTCCATAATTTTATCATAGTTAATGAAATTATCAACAAAATGAAATTGTTGAATAATAAAGATGTGTTCAGACATTAAAAGTCTCAAATTTACCCTCCATGCACCCTTCCTCAAGAAACTGCTAAAGATTTAGTCTACCAAAATGAAGGAACAAATGAGAGAAAGGGAAGGGAAAACACAGAACTCAAAAACAGAAGATTCTGCTGGGAGAAAATTAAAAGAAATTATCAGAAGAATGTGAAGAGATATACTAAGACTTTAGCCCAGTAGCAGGCTTGGAGAGTGAGCAGACTGTTAAATCCAGAAGAATAATTCCAGTGGGGAAACAGATGATGATTTGAAAATATTGCAAGTTGAGATACATATTGGAAAGAGATTTGGGGAATGGATGATTGATATATACTAGGTAATCATAATTAAGCAAAATGAAAACAACAGGCCTATTGCTAATGCTAGAGAAAATACATTTTAAAAGAAAAATAGATATTCATAGACCACTAGTGTGATTTAATGGCATATTATTCAATAGCCATAATAATATAAACACTTAGTGCTGATTTAACTTAAAATTATGACATGGCTATTTCAATACCATCAAAGGGAGAGGGAAGTCTATGTGTGTGTTTGATCTCAGGGTAAGAGAGGAGAGTAAAATCTTTGAGTCTGAATTTAGTACTTAATATGCAAAGCATACTTTTTAAAAAACAAACATGGCTTTCTTACAAGTATAAAGGTGTATGCCAGGATAAATATTTTAAATGGTAGAAAATTTTCCTAGAAAGTGAGAATCCAGGACTATTTTTAAATGCTGTTGTCTTACCGTTATTTAAGAAAATCATGTAATTGTTTCACCATATCACCTCATTTTATGTATTATTGATTTTAAAATTAAATCAAAATGACATTTAAACATAAATAGTTACTCCCACCATATTTATCTTCTAGGACTACAGTAACAGAAGACCACAGATTAGGTGGCTTAAACAAACAGAAGAACTTTATTTTCTCGCAGGTTGAGAGGCTAGAAGTCCAAGATCAAGCTGCCAGCAATGTTGGTTTCTGATGAGGTCTCTCTTTTCAGCTTGTAGACAGTTGCCTGGTTACAGTGCCCTCACACAGTCTTCCTTCATATACTGACCCCTCTGCTGTCCTTCTCATAAGGACACCGATCCCATTGGATTAAGTCCCCCTCCTACAAACTCACTTAACCTTAATTACCTCCTTAAAGTCTCTATCTCCAAATACAGTCACATTGGGAGTTAGGGCTTTAATACATGAATTGGGTGTGTGTGTGGTGGGAGAGACACAATTCATTCCATAATACCCACATATCTCTAATTGTTTAAGAATCTGTCCAATTCACACATTCACACGTGTTGTTTAAGCCAAAATCCACTCTGATGAACCAGAGCCAGAACTGTTATTGTTAAATATTTCTATTATAATTTATTCTATAAACACACATGAATTTATTTGAGATATTTCCAACTTTAATAATGAATTGAGTGTTTTCCAATAGCTTTCTCAAATGTTTTTAACAGAGAAATATTTCTATTCATGGGCATAGAATATTTCTATTAGGAGCTTTCCAATTGCTAAAAGTACATAACATAAACTAAAGCATCATGCTTTTTAGTTTAAGTCAAAGAGACATAAGAATGAAAAGATCACCATATATATGCTCTTAATTTTCAAAACTGGAAATTGCTAACGCTAATTTTTATTTGTGCACCTGCTGCTAAAAACCACCTGGGCTACTCACTTCCTTTCCACAGTTGCAAATACATGCCCTTTGATTAGTGGCTGCAGCTGCTCTCCAAAGAACATGAACTTGATTGCAAATCTGCCTCTTAAATTAGAGGTCAGCTGCAAATGTTTGTTCCAAAAGGCAAGTCTTTGTTTCAGTTGCTTGCCATATTTGACATGAGGTAAAAAGCATGAGCTTTGGAGTTGAGATTTAATTCCTAGGTCTGAAACTACTCTCAGCCGATCCTTGTTCTTTCTCTGCAACTTGGTAAAATTAATGGAGCCTACCATATGTAATTGTCTGTAGGTTAAAAGAGATAGTCATGGAGAGGACTTAGATCTGTGCTGACTCTCTAGTAAGTGCTCAGCAAACATTAGTATGTTACAGACCTCTGTTTGTCTCAGTCACTTCACTCATGCCTTACTGCTTAGGATTCTATTGCAATAAAAATTTTCTAATGGTTTTATGAACCTCTACAAATTGTTTCCACAAACAGCAGTGCCAATACCTCACTGCTTCCTTAGACTGTTACAGTGGGCCCAAAACTTATGTGACATTTTACAAATAAATTAGGCCATTCAACTCAACAACTGCTATTTTAAAAATTACATTTGGTTCCTCCAAAAGATGTCTATAATGTTGATAAATAATTTTAAGTGAAAAATAAAACAGACTTGCTTTATCATTTTTTTAAAAAAATCATCATTTTGTAGTAGAAGTCTTTGGTTAAATTAACTGCTGAATAAATGTGAACTCTTTTAATTCATAAGCAATGTTTTACATATATTAGGTGGTCAATAAATAATGTATTATATAAAAGTACAATCCTGTATATAGTGGGGATTTTATTTTATGAACTGAGCTGATTATTTTTAATCATGCGTGATTTCTTACGCACCAGGAATACCATTATGTATATTTTTATTTAATTTTAAAACAGTGATATGTATGCACTTCTGTTAATGAGACTACACAGATCAAGTATATGCAATACTAAATTTATTTTAGAGAAGACATAAATTATTTGTATGACTAAATAGATCGTTCCTTTAAAAAAATCCATACTTTCTGACATTTGTTGGTAATGTTACATTTTACAAGGTGGTTGCCATGTTGGGTGATGTGTTGTATTTTGTTTACTATCCTTTTCCAAAAGAGACTTAAAAAATAGATATCGGTTATATAAAAAAGAATAAGAAAGCGTAAGAAGGAGAGATGTAAGAGTTTTGGTCATGTTTCAATCTTAAGAACTTTTCTGGAAAAGCCTGTAGGCAGTACAATGTCTCCCTTCAAGCAAGGAGCTCTGAAGGAAATGAGTCAATAAACCGCTGTTCTTTTCCTTAAGTGCTCCTCTAAAACTCCCAGGTTTGCTTGCTTTTTATTATTGTTGTTTTCTGATTGTTTGCTTGATTTCTTTCTTCTTCTCTGGAGGTTGCGTACAGGTAGTCTAGTCCTGTGTTAAATAAGCTCTTAGCCATAAAAATAGGTTGTTTTAGCTGGTGAGGTTTGTCTTTTTCAATGATACCTAACGAAAACATTTAGAAAAATCTCCTATGGAATGACTTTCACCTGTGGCATCACCCGTAGCCGAAAACAACAACAAAAACCCTTCTCCTTTAAGTGGGCATCTCTGCAAAGAAAGGGTGCTAATCTGGAGTGACCCTTCTATGGCATTCGTTAATCGTGGATGACAGCTAGTGAAATGGGAATGGACGCAGAGCAAATTGCTTCATTAGTAGCATAGACTAAAGGACCTGTGAAGCTGTAACCTGCATTTCCTAATACACAGGTTGTGTAATTTCATCATTTAACCCCCACCATTTAAACTGAGATTGTCTACTTAAGCTGAATTCTAAAACAAATTTTCAACAAGTTTTAATAATTTCCCTGTTAAAGTACAAAATTGTTTTATTTTCTGATTTTCTATGTTCAAAAGAGTCATACTTTAGAGAAATTGTGAGTTCGCTTCCAGACCACCATAATAAAATCAATATCATAATAAAGGGAGTCACACACATTGCTTGGTTTCCCAATGCATATAAAACTATGTTTACACTATAGTCTATTAAATGTGCAATATCAATGTACATACCTTAATTTTAAAATACGATATTGCTAAAAATGCTAATGATCATCTGAGACTTCAGCAAGTCATAATCTTTTTTCTGGTGGAGGATCTTGCTTCCATGTTGGTGGCTGCTGATGGTCAGGGTGGTGGTTGCTGAAAGTGTGGGTGGGCTGTGGCAATTTCTTGTGAAAACAACAAAGTTTGCTGCATTGATTGACTCTTTTCGTGAAAGCTTTCTCTGTAACATGCGATGCTGTTTGATAATATTCTGCCCTGAGTGAAACTTCTTTCAAAATTGGAGTCAATCCTCTCAAACCCTGACACTGCTTTAATCACTAAGTTTATAAAATATTCTAAATATTTTGTTGTCATTTCAACAATGTTCATTCACGGCATCTTCACCAGGAGCAGTTTCCATCTCAAGAAACTATTTTCTTTGCTCATCCATAACAAACTTCTCATTCATTCAAGTTGTATCATGAAAGGGCAGCAATTCAGTCACATCTTCAAGCTCTTTCTAATTCTAGTTCTCTTACTATGCACCCCATCTGCAGTGACTTCCTCCACTGAAATCTTGAACCCCTTAAAGTCATTCATGAGGGCTGAAACCCAGTTCTTCCAAACTCCTGTTAATGTTGGTATTTAGACTTTCTTCCATGATCACAAATGTTCGTTATGGCATCTAGAATGGTGGATACTTTCCAGTGGGTTGTTTTTTTTTTTTTTTTTTTGTATTGTTTAAGTTCTGGGATACATGTGCTAAATGTGCAGGTTACACAGGTATACAGGTGCCATGGTGATTTGTTGCACCCATCAACCCGTTATCTAGGTTTTAAGTCCCGCATGCATTAGGTATTTGTCTTAATGCTCTCCCTCACCTTTTGCCCCAACCCCTGACAGGTGTGATGTTCCCCTCCCTGTGTCCATGTTTTCTCATTGTTCAACTCCTACTTATGAGTGAGAACATGAGGGGTTTGGTTTTCGGTTCCTGTGTTAGTTGGTTGCAGATAATGGTTTCCAGGTTCACCCATGTCCCTGCAAAGGACATGAACTCATTCTTCTTTTATGGCTGCATAGTATTCCATGGTGTGTATGTGCCACATTTTCTTTATCCAGTCTATCATTGATGGGCATTTGGGTTGGTTCCAAGTCTTTGCTATTGTAAATAGTGCTGCAATAAATACATGTGTGCATGTGTCTTTATAGTAGAATGGTTTGTAATCCTTCGGGTATATACCCAGTAATGGGATTGCTAGGTCAAATGGTATTTCTGGTTCTAGATCCTTAAGGAATCACCCCACTGTCTTCCCCAATGGTTGAACTAATTTACACTCCCATCAAAAGTGGAAAAGCGTCCCTGTTTCTCCACAGCCTTGCCAGCATCTGTTATTTCCTGAGTTTTTAATGATTGCCATTCTAACTGGCATGAGATGGTATCTCACTGAGGGTTTTAAGTGTACTTTGCCTAGATCCGTCAGGAAGGAATTACTGTTTATAGCAGCTATAAGCCTTAGAAAATGTATTTCTTAAACAATGACTCAAAAGTCAAAATAACTTCTTGATCCGAGGGCTGCAGAATGGATGTGGTGCTGGCAGGCATGAAAACAATTTTAATATTCCTATACATCTCCATCTGAGCTCTCAGGAGACCAGGTGCATGGTCAATGGGTCATATTTTGAAAGGAACCTTTTTTTGAGCAGTAATTCTCAAGAGTGGGCTTATAATATTTAATAAATCATGCTGTTAACAGATATGTTGTCATCCAGGTTTTGTGGTTCCATTTATAGAGCAAATCCAACACAATTCTTAAGGGCCCTAAAATTTTTAGAGTGATAAATGAGCATCGGCTTCAACTTAAAATCATGAGCTGCATTAGCCCCTAACAAGAGAGTCAGCCTGTCCCTTGAAGCTCTGAAGTCAAGTATTGACTTTTCCTCTCCAGCTGTCAAAGTCCTAGATGGCATCTTGTTCCAATATAAAGCTATTTCATCTACATGAAGAATCTGTTGTTTAGTAAAGCCACCTTCATCCATGATCTTAGCTAAATCATCTAGATAACTTGCTGCTAGCAATCTAGCTTTTAGCCTGTCTTAGCTTTTGACGTCTTCCTCATTAAGATTTTGATTTAAAATGAGAAACATCTAACTCTTCCTTTTACTTGTACTTAGAAGCCATTGTAGTTGTTATTTAGACTAATTTCACTATTGTTGTATATCAGTGAATAGAAAGGCTCAAGGAAAGTGAGAGAGATGGAGAAATGGCCAGTCAGTGGAGCAGTCAGAACACACAAAACATGTAGTCTTTGCCATCTTCTATGAGCATGGTTCATGGTACCTCAAAACAATTACAATAGTAATGTCAAAGATCACGGATTACAGATTACCATTAGAGATATACTAATAATGAAAAAAGTTTGAAATATTATGAGGTTTACCAAACTGAGACATACAGACATGAAGAGAGCACATGCTGTTGGAAGGACGGCACCAATTACCTTGCTCAAAGCAGGATTGCCACAGTCCTTCAATTTCTTTTAAAAAAAAAAAAAAAGAGCAGTATCTGAGAGGCATAAGAAAATGAAGTACAATAAAACAAGGTGTGCTTGGATAGTATATAGCCATGGTATAAACAATAGAACTGTTACAAAAATAAACAATTAAAAGTAATTGACTATAGTGTTTAATCTTATAGCACATGCATGCCCTGAGGGAGCAGGTATAGGCAACAAATTGACGCGCTTTCATTATTTCATTTACTAATCCTATCAGGACAGAATGGAATTAACCATTTTAAATAATCATTTAGTTGGTTTTAGCAGTATTTTGCAACTGCAAAACTAAGTGTTTCAAAATTATACTATAATCATAAAGTGTTTTTCAATATATATGCTCTTAATCTTCAACAGCTAACAGCGTGCAGCGCACGCTCATCCTGCTGCTAACTACTGGAAGAGCTACTTGACCACTGGAAGCAAGTTGACAACAATGTATGATAGTATATGACTGAGAGAAATTTCACAGTACACTCTTCAATGAAGAGGAAGTGTGACATTTTTGAAAATTAGTTTTTGTTGTTTTTTCCCAAGAAGAATTCTATTATACACAGAAGAGTATAATCCCTTGGTAATAAAAATTATAAGTTAAATCATACAAATGGATGACAAAACAATGAAATTCATTTCAAATATACTTCTAGGCATAGAAGAGCGTGAAAGAAGGAAAAGGTTAAAAAATGGTCTTTTGTCAAACATGATAATAATGTACCTTCTCGTGAATTTTAAACATAGAGTTGGGGTGGGCCGACTCTGTGAAGTGTCTGGTGAGTCATACAGTCTCTGTTGCTACCGCTCAACTCAGCTGTTTTTGCACAAAACAGCCACTGACAATGCACAGGCAGAGAGGTATGGCTGTGTGTCAATACAACTTCATTTACAGAAACAGACAGATAGACACATTTGGCTCAAGGGCCATTATTCGCTGAATATTTATTCTGGAGGAACTTTCAGAGACTGTTATTTTTCAAAGGAACTCTGCTATCCAAATAATCTTTTCAACCAAATAAAATTAATTTAGGATTGGTCAGAGAGATAACTGGGCAGATTTCAAGATATTCTATTCTATCAAATCTGTGAATATTATTTTGAGGTCATTTAGAATTGCAGTCCTGTGTCCAAAGCAGTTAATTTACGAAGTTTGGAAGCACTGGCAATTGATACATTAATAACAAATTAATTAATGTTGCTGTTGCAATATCTTATGTTTGAAAATTATCAATTCAACTCAGTGAATGTATAGAGCAGGGAAGGTGAGATACACTTGAATTTACCCAAGTTCAAGTTCATTTTGAAAAGGATCGTTCTTTTACCTCCCATTAATGTATTCCAATAGACACAGGCAGAACGAGCTATATTTTATGTCTGTTTTCCGAACCAACAATAGGTATATGCTATTTCTAAGTGATTAAATACAGTGAAATGTTGTCGTTACAAGTTTTCATCAGTTTGGTTGTCAAGTCTTTTTTTTTTTTTTTTTCTTTTTCAGATGGAGTCTCACTCTGTCACCCAGGCTGGAGTGCAGTGGCACAATTTCAGCTCACTGCAACCTCTGCCTCCTGGGTTCAAGTGATTCTCCTGCCTCAGCCTTCTGAGTACCTGGACTACAGGTGTGCAACACCATACACAGGTAATTTTTGTATTTTTAGTAGAGATGGGGTTTCACCGTGTTGGCTGGGCTCGTCTTGAACGCCTGACCTCGTCTCGCAGGCCTGACCTCAGGTGATCTGCCTGCCTCGGCCTCCCAAAGTGCTAGGATTACAGGCATGAGCCACCACGCCTGGCCATCAAGTCATTAACTACAAAAGCAACACAATGGCAATACTAGCTACAATTTATTAAGCATAGTATCTCATTTATCAATTCTCATAACAATAAGAGTAACACTCTTATTTTAAAAACAAAGAAAATATTTGGAATTTAGATAATTGCCAGAGAAGACATGGCCAATCAGGAATGGCATCAGAATTTAAAGCTAGGTCTCATTTGTGATTCTTAAACTTTTTGCACCGCGAAATAGTTTACAGGGTCCTACTATGAATCAGGTGCTGTATGTACAGAATTTTAATCTGCAACAACCCAGCAAAGTTAGCATCCATGTTTCTCTTGTATAATTGAGAAATTATATGTGAATTACTTGTCCCTGGTCACAGAGCCAGCAGAGCCTGGACTGGAACTTGATCTCCTTGTCTCGGAACTAATACTCTCCCTACTAGGCCCAGCTGCTGATGTGTGAATGTGAATGTGAAGGCATATTTCAAGCAAACTAATTTAATGCTTAGATTTGCAACAGCAAGGCCTAGTTGAGATTGATAATGAAAAAGACAAAATGGGATTCTGAGTATGAGAGAAAGTAAGAAGACATGCTTAAATCAGAGGAAAAAAATGGTGGAAAAACCAAAAGGTTTAAATCCTCTTCCCTATATTAACTGTTGCATCAACTTAGATGAAGGACTTAACTTTCTGAAGAACTTCTGTTTATTTATGTTCAAAAGGGAAGTAATTATACAGATTCAGAAGGGGTAGGTGGGAACATCAGAAAATAACTCTCACATGAAAATTGTCTTCATAGCATTCTAATAATAAATATGTATACCTCTAACTGTGAACATACAAAGTTAAATAAGGATACATTCTATATTTTTACTTCAATCTTTTATGTGCTTATTTGAACAGTTTTTGTTCAGTTGTATCTTATTTCTAATGTCTAAATACATAGGATTTTAAACTAGGCCTTCAGAAACAATTTCTAGTTAATGAATGTATGATTTATATGAAAATTATTCTTTGATCTTTACTAAAATTTGGTCCATTTTCATGAGGTTCTGTGTGCACTTTGAAAAAAAAAAAACCTTTGCTAACACTAGCATGCACTAATTGTGTTATTTAAATCTGCGTTATACCCAGTTTATTTAACTGAAACAACAATTACAGTGTTAAAAATCTCCTGCAATGATGCCAAGTTTGCTCAATTCTCATACCATCACCAGCCTTAGCTCTAGTTTAATTCTGTGGATTAGTGCTTTCTCGTTTTATTTTGAGAAATTTGAAGACTTCCTGTATATTCTTGAAGTTTTATATTTTATCTAGTATTATCTTGGTGTTTTGTACTAGATGGAATTTCTGGATTTTAAATTCACTAGAATTAAATGAAAGTTAATATTCTGAATTTATTTTCTGTTCTGGTGATTCATGATAGTTAAAAAAAAAAAAAATGGCAAGCATACTAGGCTGTACGAATTTAGCAAGCAGTATAAACCTCATCATGACCCCATTCCATTGCTGTTTGGTTCTCTGTTCCCTAGTCTGTCCTTTAGTGCCACTTAACTAATCTCCATCTTCACGCTGAACTCTGCTTGCATCTACTTACTGATGCTACGGAAGTCTGAAAGTGCTGCTTCCATGTAGTTAATTTGTTCTTTCAGAAAAGGCTGTGGAGTCATACATAGGAAGAATTCTCAGTGGCCTCTAGATACCCTGAACTGAAACTTTCCATTCTAACAAGAAGCATTAACATTTAGTTCCAACTTGGTGTAATCATTACCTTGTTTGGCTCAGAGGTTTCCCATGGGAAATCAAATGTAAACAGTGCTTTCCATAAATGACCTTTGTTTCTCACAACTGAACCTCACACTGATGTTGAAATCCAGATTTTCTATTTATTTTTTTTTAATCTCCAAATGGGCTTAAGCCACAGAAGCAACGATGATGTCTATGCATCAAGTGAAAGTCATTTACAACTTTGTTTTCTTAAACATCATCAATTTTGTAATGCAAATATAAAAGAAATTACCTAGAGTTGAATATAAACTCCTAACACATTTTGTGTTCTTGTCATTTTCCTATGTCCGTGCTGATGCGGGTATAGCTAGAGAAGAACTCCTATTGAAAGTAAAGGGCAGTGTCCGCTCCGCAGCTGTAATAGCTGCTTATGGAATCTACAGTTTGGTTTGCTTGTTTCCCAGCTCATCATTTCACACATGGTACTTAAGTTTCTGACTGCAGGGTGAAATATACCAGCCATGACCCAGATGACTACCAGACATTTCGAACATAAGAGCAAAAACATAGGTCTTGTTTAAGCCCCTCTCAATTTGTTGTGTGCTGTTGCCACCACTACACTCACAGGCAAACCTAGTCCCAACTAGTATTTATTTATTTATTTATTTATTTAGAGACAGTCTTGCCCTGTTGCCCAGGCTGGAGTGCAGTGTCTCGATCTCAGCTCACTGCAACCTCCGTCTCCTGGGTTCAAGTGACTCTCCTGCCTCAGCCTCCCGAGTAGCTAGGTCTATCGGCATGTGCCACTATGCCCAGCTAATTTTTATATTTTTTAGTAGACAGGGTTTCACTATGTTCACCAGGTGGATCTCGAACTCCTGACCTCAAGTGATCTGCCCACCTCGGCCTCCCAAAGTGCTGGGATTACAGGCATGAGCCACCATGCCGGGCCTCAACTTGTATAGATGTACATACCAGGAAGTAGGGGGTTTAGAAGTAGCAGGACTTAAACTAATAGCACTTGTTTGGTGGAATTAGTAGGGAGGGGTATTTCACAGTGTGGGCTAGTGTAACCTGAAAGCTTCTCATACCTTAACAAAGCCTTGACAAAAGAAGCTCCTGCCATTTCTTAGAAGGCAGATCACATTTCAACTTGTGCAGCAACATTAGGAAGAATACTAAGAAAACTCAGATTATTGATTTTTGCTGGCGGCTTCTTGCCCCTTTTAAAAAGCCCTAAGGAGAGATGAGCATTGTCTGTGTTCTCCACTCTGCACTCAGGGATGGGAGTGCATAGCAAGGTACTTTCAATGTCAACAGAGTGAGAGTCTAGTATAAACTGTGACTTGCAGATCTGAAGGGAAATACTTCTCTTTCTGAAACCACAGCAGTTGCCTTTCATGGCTCTTAAATAGCAGCCTCAATGGGAGCCTGAGGTCCAGTGCTTTTTAGAGTGTCTTCCATTGAGAGGTCTATGCTGGACAATGCGAGGTAGCCCAACAGTAAACTCAGATTAAAGATGCTGCCTTCGTCCTGAAGCCTCTATTTTGAGAAGTCCCTAAAAGAGCTTCAACCAAGGAAGCAGAAGCAGTAGAAGACTTTACATATGGAGACAGAGAGATATGTGTAGACACAGAGCTATGGATACAGAAGTGTACAGAGGTGTAGATACAGATTATTTATTTACCTATTACAATAAATTATACAATTGCAAGGACTTGCTGAGCAAGCTGAAAGTCCACAGGGCCAGTATCCAGGAAGGAAAGACCACAGGCAGGCTGGAACCTGGAGAGCTTGAATTAAAGCCTAAAGGTCACAGGACAGGAAGGAGAGGTGATCAGCAGATCAGCAACAATTAGGAAGGTCAGCAGATCACAACATCAAGATGATTGTGAAGGTCCCAGAACAGAGAAACTCTGCAGCTGTTCTTCCATTCTGCCGGTGGTGGGAGTTGGGGGAGAAAGACTGATAATGGACGAAATATAGAAACTACTAGGTGAAACGGTCTAGAGGTCTTAATTTAATTTTCTATTTTGACTATTATTAAATAACGCATTGCAAGATCACAGAGTACAGTATACCTACTATATCAGTAAACACAATCTCTAAGATAGTAGAACAATTGCGGGAAACAATATTGAAAATTGTACACCTGATATATCAAACTTTAAAATAGTTTCATGCCAGCATTTCCCAAATTCTGTCCTAGTGATAAGAGTTCCGCCAGATATAAAGAGATTACAGATGAAAAAAAGAAATTATGTAATTTAATAAGTTTAAACAAGCAAGAGTTAAATAGAATATAATGGATTTTAAATTTATAAGAGTACTTGTTATGGTCTTCAACATGCTTAAATGCAAGTACATCTCTTGGCAGTAGTGGCACATGCTATGATATATGTTACACCTGTATTTTACATAACATTTCTCAAACCCATTTGACTTAGAATCCTATTCCCCTCCATAGCCCACATTTGATGGCACACTATTTTAAATACATTGTGTTGCATTATCAATAAAATTGACCTTAGGGAACTCTTAAGCAAATTTGGGTGCTTGGGATCTTGTAACTCATAGCGGAGTTTTGATCTTGGCTTGGATAGTAGCAACTTACTAGTTTTCTCTGTTCATCCAAGTCATGGAGCCAGGTTGAATAAATGCATCTAGTGTATTTCAATTAATTGACAAACGCATAAATCATAAAATGTCTGGCCATCTAAAAAATGCTAAGGATAATAAGAGATTCCAGAGCCTTCTGGGGGTTGATGACTGTGTTCAGCAGACTCCACATAGGATGTGTAATATATCATGGGCCGTTTTGCAAAGGTGCCAAATGAGGCATGCAATTTCCAATCAACCTGAAGGCAGAGTTTAAAAGCCTAATGCACCAGGGACAGGTGACAGAGAAAGATATTCAGTGATGGAACACATCTCATATAGGGTATTATATGCAAAAGACTGATAAAATCTTTTACAGTAAAGAATTGGCAAGGGAGGTAGCATCTGAATGGAGTTTTTGTAGTTGTTTATTCTCATGCAAGGCATTTTCCAAGGGTATTATTTGACATTTTAATAACAATCAAATTCATCATGAAGTGTGAATAACAGAACAAACCCCCTTGAATGAAAAATGATTTTGCCCTCAATAAATTGGACTCAGAAACACCTAATTACCTTACCACCACCATCCAAACATTTAAAACTCAGTACTGATCTCAGTAGCACTTTCTCACTACTGGACAACCACAGAAATCAAAACTCACACGTTTGTGTGTGGGGGGCATGGGTGGGGGATAGGCAGGGAGGGAGACTGGGGATTTCTGCCTCAAAAAATGAAATGTGAGATTTTTCAATGTGTTTTATTTGTAATATATAACCTACAGAATTTTGATGATTTAAAGTTCAGCAAACCACAATTTCTTTCCAAACTGTTCATTTCCACTCAGCATAAAAGGAGACTAATTTCTATACTACTTTTCAACAATAAGAAATCATGTAGAAAAACATATATATATGCTATTAAGACTGCGTCTGATTGGCATTGGCAAAAAAAAAAGACAGTAGCTCTCCATTGGCAAATTAGCTCTCCATTGGCAAATCACTTCCAGGGCTGCTTAGAGCAGTAGAGAATAAGCAGCTCCGAAATGTAAGGCACATAAAGCACCTATAGTAAAGCTGGGAGCTTCCTCCCTGGTTGAATACGTAAGTCTAATACAGTCAATTTTAGTGAGAAATGCTTAAAAACATAAAAGCTCTCTGGAAACAATTGAGGCCATTTCCCTCTTCTTCCTTGTCCTGGTCCTCCTGGCTATTGACTTATATTTCATTTCTAACATTTTCTCCTCCCCTCAGTTCCACAGTCACAAATAAAAGGCAAAACAAACATAAAAACGAGAAGTAAACTCTGGAATTGATTTCATTCACACAAAATAGAGAAGAGCTCTCCTTAATTCCTTATGCCTCCCAGTGCTGATCCTGGCTCCATGAAAATTACTAATACAATAAAAACAATCTTCACAAAACTAGGCCAGCTGCAGTGGCTCATGCCTGTAATCCCGTTGAGTTTGAGACCAGCCTGGGAAAGACAGCAGGACCCTATCTGCACCACAAATTTAAGAATTAAGCAGGCCTAGTGATGTGCACCTGTAGTCCCAGCTACTCAGGAGGCTCACGCAAGGAAGATCACTTGAGCTCAGGAGGTGGAGGCTGCAGTGAGCTATGATCGGGCCACTGCACTCCAATCTGGGTATCAAAGCGAGATTCTCTTTCTCTCTCTCAAAAAAAGGAATCCTTACCAAACTTCAGATAAATAAGCTTCACATTTAGCAGATACCCATAACCAACATCAATCTTAATATATCTCATTTTTAGGTCATCGTTTCTGAACATTTTGTCACTAGGCCACGAACTACCTGGCTAGAAGATTGTGGTCACCAAACCTTGCCCCAGTTCCTGGTCCAAGCTCCAGACCTGCTGAGTTAGAATCTCTAGGTATGCAGCCAGAACACTGGTCTATTTACTTCTTGTTGTTGTTGTTGTTATTATTATTATTATTTTATCTGATATAGGGGTATTGAAATTGTGATGTGGTTTGGGGTTACCTGGGGTGCTTGTTCAAACCTCTGAGGTCCTGTCCCACCATGGAAGTGGCAACAGTTGACTGGGCTCTGGGCACCAGTCATTTGAGCAAGCTTTCAGGGTGATTCAACACTACCCAGAGTCTCAGACCATAGCTTTAAATCTTTGTCATATAATCAGAATAACTTTCATTGGTCAGGAAAACTTTTATGGATTAGTTGAGTTCGTGGTCACTATTTCTCCAAGTGAACATTAAGGATTTGAGATACAGCTCATGTCGGTCTGTTGCAACGAGAAGTAAACTTAAAAAAAAAAAAAAAAACTCACTTTAATTAACATATTCCATAAGATATATGTAGCAACAAACATAAATTTTACAATAAGATTAAGGAATGTCTTATTTTAACAGTCAGGTGTTTCGTGGACTACTAAATTTATTTACTTATCTTTATTTTCCTGGCTTAATGGACTTTCCTAGAAACCTGGAAAGCAGAAAGACAGAGTATGTGGGTTTTTTTTTTTTTTTTTTTTTTTGAGATAGAGTGTCACTCTGTCATCCAGGCTGGCATGCAGTGGCACAATCATAGCTCACTGCATCCTCGACCTCCTGGGCTCAAATGATTCTCCAGCCTCAATCTCCCAATGCGCTGGGATTCAGGCGTGAGCAACTACCTGTGGCCCCACAGCATGGTTCTTAGGAGGTATATAAAATCTCTAGACTTCTCTGTAAACACAGAAAGCCGTAACTAGTATTATTAACAGGTCTCTAAAAGTTCAAAGGCTGGGGCTGTCTCTCCTCTTTCCTCGCCTTCCCTCCTTCCTCCAAGCCGCTTCTATTCTCATTCTTTGTCTCACACTCTCTCTCCCACTTCCCCTCTTATTTTCAGACAAAAATGCTAGGACCCTATAAAATGCTCCTCCTAAGTCGTGCAAGTGCTGGAAATCTTTGTGGTCTTGTTAAGCCACCCTCTCCTCTTTCTGCTTAGATTCAGAAAATCCTTCCTCCCTGTTCTTCAATACCTCGCAGCAGGGCCAGGCACAAGAACTAGGGTTGGCTTCTCCAATGGGTCTGTTACATAATGTTTATTTGTTCTCCTTCCCAACAGGCACCTGGGACTTTCCCCCTTCTGGGTGGGGTCTTCTTAGTAATGTCCCTCTTCATTCCTAGGCGGAGTCCTATTGAGTAGAATAAGAAACAATTTTTCTTTCTAGAAAATTCCTTTTTTTTTTTTTTTTTTTTTTTTTTAAACGGGGTGGTTTGCTTCGGCCCTGCTCCCGGGGGGTGGGGCCCACTTTCAGGCC
>NW_016819796.1:334759-339137 GCF_001698545.2 Rhinopithecus bieti | reverse complement strand
CAGGATGGTCTCGATCTCCTGACCTCGTGATCCGCCCGTCTCGGCCTCCCAAAGTGCTGGGATTACAGGCTTGAGCCACCGCGCCCGGCATCTAGAAAACTTAATAGAAAATATAATACTTCCCTTTCAATTTCAATTCTAGCCAGATATTATATATTAGGTCCAGTGTTTCCCTAGGAACTAAAATTTCTTTGAAAACAAAAGCCCCCAAATATGGCAGCTCATATACAATAAAATTCAAATTACTGACGTTTCTTCACACTACCAAACACTGAAACCCCTTGCACCATATTTCCCAGAATGTTCTCATACAATCACATAACACCTATTAATTATTTTGGGTCTATTCTTATATTTTTATTTTCTTTTATTAATTCATCTCATTGAGTTGCTATGACATTCAAGAACCATAAGATTTGTGTGGGTCGAAACACTTTAAAATGTAGTTCCCACCTCCGGAGGCTGCAGAACTGCCTGGTAACCACGTACTTGGACACAGGGGTTCCTCCCTCAATTTACCCTACCTGGAAAAGGAAGTTTAGACAACTTATGTCTTTGGCAAATATGTATAGAAAATAATTTCCCTTACAATGTCAATTTACACAATTTTGGAGCTTAATTTTAAATCAGACATGAAAACTAATCTTCTTAAAGATGAAAAAAATCTACATAAAAATAAATGTTCATTTTTCATTAATATGACAAATGCCTCTTCTTATCTCTAGTCCTTTTCCCAGGCCTTCTTATCCCACTTTATTTGCTTTTCTCAGAAATGTTACAAAATTTCACTTACAGATTTGTCTTTCCCCAACTCCCCAATTTTAACTAATGATTGATTTTCCACGGCACGAATTCTATACACATTAAGTAAAAGTGCATGTCTTTGTTTTAGCACTACTCTAATAATATCTTCCAGTACTGGTTTCTCTCCTTATGATTTGTCCTTATGATTATGTGACTCTGGTTTATTTTAGGTCCCAGGCATCCAAAAGGAAAAGCTTGAAATTGTTCATCCAGTTTTATGGGATTCTTATCACCTTAGTATGGTTATAAAGTACTTCATAGATTTAAGTACTTAATAATGCTAATATAAACAGCAACAATAAGCCAGTACATATTTTTGATATAGAATTATGCCCAGTCTGTGCCTTGTTTGAGCTCTCTACATTATGCAAGTAAAAAAATCAAATATCTATGCATATTAATGTAAATATGGCAATATTTTTGTCCATTTTGTATTATTTGTTGAAGGACTGAAAACATGCCATTCTCTCATTTTCATTATTATTTTCACTGACACGTTGTTCCAGTTTCTCTCCCTTTTCTTTCTTTTGCCAACCCAAACTAAGTGGACTGCCAAGCAGTTTCTTAGAGCACTCGTGGTACTCTGGTTCCACAAGCCTGCATAATTCATTCATGGAGTGGCAGAGTGGCCATCGTAATAAACTACTAACTGTGAGGTGCCCCACGTAACACCTAAAATTCAATATGCTGATAGAGGCCAAAGTAATTGAAAAAGGAAAATACCTAAAGAACTTAAACCTTAGCACAACCTAAAAGGATTTCTAATGGCCACGATCTCATTAAAAGATAAAGTTTGCATGTAAAGCCAGACAAAGGGAAAAGAGGCCAAAACGGGCTATGTGATTGACAGTGCACCTGCACCCTTTGTCCACCAGAGACCTCCACGCACGTGGGTCAGCAGCCAGGGCACACCGCGCTTTGGTTTAATTTATAAGAACAAAATGCTCTGCTACTCTTTTCTTTCTCTTGGCTCCATGTGCCATATTTTTTTCCACACAGGTCACTTCATTTTTTTTGTTTAAAGAATTACAAAACTCCAGTTGTATATTCAAAAGAAGACCAGAGCTTGACTAATCAGTGGTTGTTTTTCACTGACAGTTTTTAAAGCAATTAAGGCCTTCATAGATAAATACTGTTAAGCCCAAGATTTGGTAGCAACACATTCGATAAATATAAACAATCACACACATTCTCTCTCTCACTCACACACACACATGCCCCCCACCCCCTGACACACACAATCTAAGTATTATTAGATTGCATTTCTATGGCTTACTCATAATTTTTTCCACTGTTTTTCCATCAATACAACATGAATATATGCCAACTTGGTTTTTCAAAATGTGACTTTGCATTGTCACGGTCATTGTCAAATTCACATCCCCAATCTCCTACAATACTACAAATAAAAAATAAAGAAAATAATAAAGAAAAAATAAATGCATATTTATGGCTAAAAATTTTCCAGCAGGCTCAGAACACAAGAAAATTAAATTCTGACTGGGCGCCAAGATGGCCGAATAGGAAGAGCTCCAGCTTCCAGCTGCCAGCATGAGTGACACAGAAGACAAATGATTTCTGCATTTCCAACTGAGGTACTGGGTTCATCTCACAGGGGTGTGTCGGACAGTCGGTGAAGGACAGTTGGTGCAGCCCAATGAGCAAGAGCCGAAGCAGGGTGAGGCATTGCCTTACCTGGGAAGTGCAAGGGGGAAGGGAATTCCTTTTCCTAGCCAAGGGAAATTGTGACACACAACACCTGGAAAATCAGATCACTCCCACCCTAACACTGCACTTTACCAAGGGTCCCCTTAGCAAATGGCACACCAGGAGATTATATTCTGCAATTGGCTTGGAGGGTCCCATGACCACCAAGCCTCCCTCATTGCTATCACAGCAGTCTGAGATCTAACTGCAAGGCAGCAGCGAGACTGGGGGAGGGGTGCCGCCATTGCTGAGGCTTGAGTAGGTAAACAAAGAGGTGGGAAGCTCGAACTGGGTGGAGCTCACCACAGCTCAAAGAGGCCTGCCTGCCTCTGTAGACTCCACCTATGGGGACAGGGCATAGCTAAACAAAAAGCAGCAGAAACCTCTGCAGATGTAAATGTCCCTGTCTGACAGCTTTGAAGAGAGTAATGATTCTCCCAGCAGGGAGGTTGAGATCTGGGAATGGACAGACTCCCAGCTCAAGTGGGTCCCTGACCCCCGAGTAGCCTAACTGGAAGACATCCCCTACTAGGGGCAGACTGACACCTCACACCTCACACGGCTGGGTACACCCCTGAGACGAAGCTTCCAGAGCAAGAATCAGACAGCAACACTTACCGTTCAGCAATATTCTCTCTTCTGCAGCCTCCGCTGCTGATACCCAGGCAAACAAGTCTGGAGTGGACCTCAAGCAAACTCCAACAGACCTGCAGCTGAGGGTCCTGACTGTTAGAAGGAAAACTAACAAACAGAAAGGACAGCCATACAAAAACCGCATCTGTATGTCACCATCATCAAAGACCAAAGGTAGATAAAACCAGAAAGATGGGGAAAAAGCAGTACAGAAAGCTGAAAATTCAAAAAATCAGAGGGCCTCTCCCCCTCCAAAGGAACACAGCTCTTCACCAGCAATGGAACAAAGCTGGATGGAGAATGACTTTGACAAGTTGAGAGAAGAAGGCTTCAGTCAATCAAACTTCTCAGAGCTAAAGGAGGAACTATGAACCCAGGGCAAAGAAACTAAAAACCCTGAAAAACGATTTGATGAATGGATAACTAGAATAACCAATGCAGAGGAGTCCATAAATGACCTGAGAGAGATGAAAACCATGACACGAGAACTACATGAAAAATGCACAAGCTTCAGTAACCGACTGCATCAATTAGAAGAAAGAGTATCAGTGATTGAAGATCAAATGAATGAAATGAAGCAAGAAGAGAAGTTTAGAGAAAAAAGAGTAAAAAGAAATGAACAAAGTCTCCAAGAAATATGGGATTATGTTAAAAGACAAAATCTACATCTGATTGGTACACCTGAAAGTGACGGGGAGATTGGAACCAAGTTGGAAAACACTCTGCAGGATATTATCCAGGAGAATTAACCAACCTAGCAAGGCAGGCCAACACTCAAATTCAGGAAACAGAATGCCTCAAAGATGCTCTTCAAGAAGAGCAACTCCAAGACACATAATTGTCAGATTCACCAAAGTTGAAATGAAGGAAAAAATCTTAAGGGCAGCCAGAGAGAAAGGTCAGGTCACCCACAAAGGGAAACCCATCACACTAACAGTGGATCTCTCGGCAGAAACTCTACAAGCCACAAGAGAGTGGGGGCCAATATTCAACATTCTTAAAGAAAAGAACTTTCAACCCAGAATTTCATATCCAGTCAAACTAAGTTTCATAAGTGAAGGAGAAATAAAATCCTTTACAGACAAGCAAATGCTGAGAGATTTTGGCACCACCAGGCCTGCCTTACAAGAGCTCCTGAAGGAAGCACTAAACATGGAAAGGAACAACAGGTACCAGCCATTGCAAAAACATACCAAAATGTAAAGACCATCGATGCTAGGAAGAAACTGCATCA
>NW_016819796.1:287431-333202 GCF_001698545.2 Rhinopithecus bieti | reverse complement strand
CCATCTCACACCAGTTAGAATGGCAATCATTCAAAAGTCAGGAAACAACAGGTGCTGGAGAGGATGTGGAGAAATAGGAACACTTTTACACTGTTGGTGGGACTGTAAACTAGTTCAACCATTGTGGAAGACAGTGTGGTGATTCCTGAAGGATCTAGAACTAGAAATATCATTAGACCTAGCCATCCCATTACTGGGGATATACCCAAAGGATTATAAGTCATGCTGCTATAAAGACACATGCACACGTGTGTTTATTGCAGCACTATTCACAATAGCAAAGACTTGGAACCAACCCAAATGTCCATCAATGACAGACTGGATTAAGAAAATGTGGCACATATACACCATGGAATACTATGCAGCCATTTAAATGGATGAGTTCATGTCCTTTGTAGGGACATGTTTGCAGCTAGAAACCATCATTCTCAGCAAACTATTGCAAGTACAGAAAACCAAACACCGCTTGTTCTCACTTATAGGTGGGAACTGAGCAATGAGAACACTTGGACACAGGAAGGGGAACATCACACACCGGGGCCTGTTGTGGGGAGGGGGGGGGGGAAGGGATAGCATTAGGCGATATACCTAGTGTAAAGGACGAGTTAATGGGTGCAGCACACCAACATGGCACATGTATACATATGTAACAAACCTGCACGTTGTGCACATGTACCCTAGAACTTAAAGTATAATAAAAATGAAAGAAAATTAAATTCCCTTCTATAATCTTATCTTTTTCTTTCTGTGCCCAAATTTCATCTCTCCTTCATTGTTGAGCATGAATATTACCTTCTATATGAAAATTCCTTTGATCATTTAATCTACGGTTATCTGCTTTTTTCAGCTCTCATTTTGTACAGCAAACAGCTTATTCTTCTTGCTACATTTCTGGTATTTGCGTGTATAATACATATATTGCAATTTAAGTCTTACTGTACATACACGGTCTCACAGCTAAATTATCACTTCTGTGAGGTGTGAAAATGAATAATACATATATTTAGAAGATGAAAACCAATGCATTTGTTCCTTTAGTAAATAGATATAAAGTTTCAGCTATGTTTCAGGCACTGAAAGGTTAGGTGCTAGATATACAATAATAAGACATGAGGCTTGCCCTCAATAATTCATTCAAGTCAGACAGACAGACATACCAATTGAAATAAATAATCCTACTGGGTAAAGTTCAAGACTACATAGAATAATAAAATAACAGAAAAAATGATATTCAAGTGGACAGTAATATAAATCTTTATAATGTTATATTTTAATAGCATTTTCTAAAATTTTCTGATACAATAAGTTTACATTCATTAACTTCATGAATTTTGTTCATATTATTAAGTATTTATTGTGTTCTTGCATATACAAAGATGAATGAGATTTTATCCCCGTCTTTACCAAAATCGAAGTGTGAGGAAGAATAGATTATAATGAAATGTGGCAGGTACATTGCAAGATAAGGACAAAGTCATCTGGGGACACCAAGGACACAGATACTAGCTCTGTCTGAGGTATCAGGGAAGGACTTACTGCAGTGGACATCAATTATTTGTTCAATCAATATATATCAAGTTCCTTTGATGAGCCTGGCACTGTGTTGTGAGTCAAAAGACAGAGCAGCAAAACAAACAAAAATAGACATGGATTGTGGAGGCATTGAATCTGAAGTGTACAAAATAGTTAATTTTGAATAAATGCAGTTGGGACAACAATTGCAGGCATGCAAAAAAAGCTTGAGAGACAATACAATTGCTGAGAGATTAGTCAGTGCAGTGTGAATGCCTGTGGTGTGTTCCTCTCTTAGGCACTTAAACTCTTTAGGTAAACTTGGGCAGGTTGCTTAGCCTTCTGATGTCCTTTTTCTTATCTTTACAATGGGAATGATAATAGTATATACCTCTTAGATGTGTTGTAACTTTTACATGAGTTTATACACGTTGCAAAGCACTTATCACCACATTGAGAACAAGGTAATTACTCAAGACAAACTCATACGAAAAAGGCAATTTTTAAAGCAAAACCAGCTAACTTCAAACAGCAATCAAAGTGAAGTTTATATATGTGTGGACAGATCATGGTGAGATTAAAGGAGGTTTAAAAAAAAAAAAAAGATAATGGAAATGATATAACATTTTATTGCTTCTGTTGAGTTAGCACATGGGGTGGCAAAATATAGCCCATGGGCCCAATTCACAATGCTCCTGTTTCTGTAAATTAACTTGTATTGGACACAGCCACACTCATTCATTTATCTATTGCCAATAGCTTATTATACCCTGCAGTGGTAGAGTTTAGTTTTAGGGACCAAGATCACGTGACCTGCAAAGACACTATATTTATTATCTCTTCTTTGCTGAATAAAGTCTCTTGGCCTCCAAGTTAGAGAAATGGAAGAAGCAAGATCTTGCAGGGGAATAGGAAAATTCCAGCCAAAGCCCAGGGTAAGAAGTAGGATGTAAAATCAGGACAAGGCTGGATTGCAGGAAATGACAAACACTTGCACCATGCAGACAAAATAATTGTAACATATCCATCATATTCCTCAAAATGAATTGAGACCACGTAGATGAAATTATCGCTGTTGGATGTCAGAACTCCCGGATTTTCCTCACAGATAGCATTACCTATAAAATAAACAGTTGGACTAGATAATCTCTACAGTCCTATTCGGACCTGAATATCCACAACTCTAAATATTTCTTAGTATCTCCTGGAGTGTTTTGCTACCTTGCGGGAAAGATTACAAATTGTATTTATTTTATTACAAACCAAATGGAAGAAACACTTACGTAGACTATTAAATTTTTACTACTTAATTTGTTGATCATAAAAGTTAATTCTTGTGGAAAGGACCTTTTAAAAATCTGAAATCACAGAAAAACTCTTCATTGGGAATTTCATTCACATTTTATGTTGATAAGGTTATATTTGTAAAGGTAAATACATATAAACAGCAGAATAAATATCTTTCAACTGTGAATTCCAGAGCCCAAACTCATCATCACGCTCAGCTCATCCCCATTTCTCCCCACTCTCCTATGTCCCCCACATTGGTAAAGGGCAGCATTATCTACCCAGAAGCCCAGGCAAGGAACCCAGGAGTCATCCTTGGTTTGTCGGCTACTCTCTGTGGCAACTCCCCGAGGACCTGCGCAGTCTCCAAGTCCTCTTCAATATCTCCATATCCCCATTTCTCTCCATTTCTTTTGCTACTCCACTACATTTAATCTGCCATCCTTTCTTTCCTTGGTTATCACCACGGCATACCTAGTTCACTTCTACCCATATTGTCCTCTACAAATGATCAGCTCTTAGAATTCACTGCTATCAGAATAAAGCAAAAATCCCTTGAAATCATTTGCAAAGTGCTTCATGATCTTGCTCCCTACTTAGCTCATTAATCATTTGCCTTCTTTATCTACTCACTGGGTCACCAGCAATCTTTGCAACACCTTTGGGTATGGCCTTGTTCGCCTGTGTGTCTTTGTACACACTGCTTTCTCACCTTGGAGTGACTTTTCTGAACGCTGACCAGTCTACATTCACCTGGCTGATTTCCGTATTCAGAAATCAACTTAGATGTCATCTCTTCATACAAGCCTTAAATAACCCCATGAGAAAGGACTAAGTACCCGTACTGAGTAGTCCACACAATCCTGTGCCTGTTTATACCATAACCTAAACAATAATACTGTGTTGTAATCACATAGTTGCTTGTTCATCTCCTCAAGACATTATACACACAATCTGTTAGAGTGTTTGGCTTACACCAGGCAATAACAAATACGTTTTGAGGAAAATAAATTAATATCCAAGTTACTGTACTATTTTAAATAGAAGACAAAATTCAGCAGAAAGTAAAGGCATAAAATATAGCCTATTTGAAAAGTGATATTCTCTACCATAAGAAAAATAGCTTTAACAGTATATGTGTTTAGAACAGTGTAATTATGCAATTCATCGTAATGACTTTACTACATTTTGTCATATTTGACATGTTTTTAGAGTGGGGAAAATAGGAAATAATTCAATCTCAGTCATCAAGCAGCAGTAAAAAAAAAAAAAAAAAAAAAAACCAGATATGCATACATACAAAAACCCAAATAATTTGATATGAATTAGGAAAAGGAGTAAATCATCCATTAACACGTAATTGTCAAATGAAACACCTGTGTTGCTGTGTGATCCTCTTCATTTAGGTGTCATCAAGCAATGTGTGAAAGGCACCAAGGAAAGAGGAATGGGAAAGAGGGAGGCAGAAAGGAAAAAAAAGGAGGAAGGCATAGACAAATAGAAGGAGATGTGAGGAAGAGGAAGGGCAGGAAGGCAGAGGGGAAGGAAAGAGGTATCAAGAAAGAAAGAAAGAAAGGATTATTTTCTTTGGTTTTTATTTTTTCCTGATAGGAGAACTATCTGTAGGAGAAAAGCGATATATGTCTGCCCCATATGTAAGTTGTAGTTTTCACTCTTTTAAACAATGCAGAAATAGAAGGCCAAAAAAAAAAAAAGAAGAGCTTGTACCAGCAACTTTACTTCTAACAATAATCAGGTGCTAGGTTTCCAGGCTCCTTGCCACCCTGAGAAAGCATCCTACAATTTGTATTGAGTAAAATTCAGCTTTAAACGCCCCTAAAGCCCTTTTGTTCTGTATCTTTTATTTTGACTTTTTATCAGGAATTCTCTGTGGTTTTTTTTACATCTCATAAAATTTTAGTATAATTTATATTAACTTTGTAATCGTATACTCTGATGATATGTAGAAGCAGAGTCAGATATTTTTCAACTTACTGTCAGACCTTCAGGAATCATTTCTGCCAATTAAAGGCAGGACATCTTACTGTTTAAGGCCTCGTAACCATCACTTGTGAGTTTCACAGATTGCAGAAATATATCATACATAATCTGTTTCAAATTCTTGCACCAAAGTCACCATACGTCACTTGTCAAAACTACGGCTACTTAACCTCACTGCAGATCCACCAAATTAGAATTTCCGCATTTTTAACAAGCTCCTCAGAGTGATGTGATCAAGCTTTAAAACCTGCTTTCAGGGAGAAGTTGTACAAATTTCAGCCCCATTCCAATGATGTAAAATGCTAATAGGAAAAAGTAGAAGTCAAAGTGGATTTTGTAATACTATTAATATGATGGGCTTATTCTGTTTTATTCTAGAAATGGGCCAGTGCTTCTGAATATGTAGCTGGGGGTTAAACACCCGAAGAAAACTGGAATTCTGTGGAAATCTGAGAGAAAAGGGGACTGGATACAAATGAGACAAACAGCAGAGCCGCCATCCAGGTACTCAGTGTCTCTACCAGCCCTGGGAAGCTCTCAAGACGAGAACACGGCATCGGTCAAGTATGCTGTGAAAGGCTTCGGTGCTTGTTTCACTCAGAGTTGTTTCTTTCTTTTTTCCTCAGTTTTACAGCTGCTATTTGTATGACTAGGGTGGGTGACTGAATTGTGGGGAAAAGAGAGATCAGCCTGTTACTGTGTCTACATAGAAAGAAGTAGACATAAGGGACTCCATTTGGTTCTGTATTTGAGATGCTGTTAATCTGTGACCCTACCCCCAACCTTGCCCTTGCAAGAGACATGTGCTGTGGTGACTCAAGTTTAACGGATTTTGGGCTGTGCAGGGTGTGCTTTGTTAAACAAGTGCCTGAAGGCAGTATGCTTGTGAAAAGTCATCACATTCATATGTCTTTACTGCTGACCTTCTTCCTAAGATGATCCTATTATCCTGCCACTTCCCTTTTTCTAAGATGGTAAAGATAATCATCAATAAATACTGAGGGAACTCAGAGACCCAGTGCCGGCGTGGGTCCTCTGTCTGCTGAGCGCCAGTTCCCTGGGCCCACTTTTTCCTTCTCTATATTTTGTCTCTGTGTCTCATTTCTTTTCTCAAGTCTCTCATTCCACCTAATGAGAAACGCCCACAGGTGTGGAGGGGCAGGCCACCCCTTCACTGAATAATGGACCCCAAAGATGTCTATGTCCTAATCCTCAGAACCTGTGCATGTGTTACCCTACACAGCAAAAGGCGCTTTGCCTATGTCATTAAATAAAGGGTTTGGGGATGGGGAGAGTATCCTGGATTACTCAGGTGAGCCTGATGCAATCACAGGGGTCCTTTATTAGAGGGAGGCGGAAGGGAAGATAAGATAGAGGTGACATGATGACGGAAGCACTGGGAGAGATTGGAAGACACTAAGCTTCTGGCTGTCATGGTGGAGAAGGAGCCACTGGCCAAGGAGTGTAACAACTTAGAAACTGGAAAAAGCAGGGAATGGATTCTCCCTCAGAGCCTGCAGCAGAAACCACTCCTTTCACACCTTGGCTTTAGCCCGCTGCCACTGAACTTTATCTTCTGATCTTCAGAACTCTAAAATAGTAAATTTTTGTTATGCTAAGCCATTAACATGGTGTTAAGTAATAGTAGCAATACAAAACTAATACAACAGGCACTGAAAAAATGAACACTTGTTAGAATAAAAATTAAAGGTTCATATATTTGTTAATGAATAAAATATGTGGCATTAACATTTGACAATAAAATATTTGAAATTAATCCACATCTACCAAGTGTTACTATCATATTTCATGCCATAATTGCTTTAACAGTCTGGTGAGTTCTATGAATCTCATCTCAGAGTATTTTTAACACATAAAATAACATCCATGGGAACAGAAGCCCATTAAATTGCGATACTGTTTGTACCCCTAATTTATGTACCTTTAATACAAGGTAGAAATTATTTAAATGAAGAATAACCTCATCCTTTGAGTCAAAGATTTTATTTTATTAATAAGAATATGAAGGGTACAAAGGAAGTATTTTGCTTATCTGCTTCATTTAATCTGCCTGTGGATTCTATATTAAAATAATGAATAATGACAGTGTCTGAAACACCTTGCTCGCATATATTAAATCTGCTATGTATTAAATGTGCTAGTCTGGAGGCCTGTCTTCCTCCAGCTGAATCTTAGACTCTCACCCTGCTAACAAAACTTATCTTTTGATGCCCTCAGGCACCTGATTATAGTTCCAGAGATTACAATGGTCAGAGGAGTAACAAAATCACTAATCCTAGAGACTATAAAAAAAACAAAAATAAATAAAAATTTAAAAAAGTAGCAAACTATTTTCAGTTATAAACAACCATACAAAATATACGATTAGTGGCTTATATCTTATATGATGTTTTAGTGTAACACATATATAGGACAACGAATCTATATGGATTGAGATTAACTCTGTATGCTTTTCTACATGCACTAGTCATTCTATTCATTTGCCAATGTCAGATTTATTTTTGATATTGACATTATATGCAATTAGAAAAAATTATAAATGAGTATGCCTAGTTACTCAAATTAGACATACATACTGTACATATAATATGATTGATTATGTTAAAATGTAGAGTAACAGGTGATTGACTACATACAAAAAGTAAAATTGGGTCCTCACCCTACACTGTATATGTAAAAACAAATCTAATGGAATATAGCAGCAAGCATACAAGTTCAACTAAAAACCAGAGTAGTCTGTACATTTCTACTTATCTGATGGAAAATATCAAATGGCATTCTAAGCAAAAACCTTAAGAGAGGAAGTTGATAGAGCTAATATAAAAATATGTAAATAATATCAATATTTATTTGTATAAACGTAAAATATAGACATATTTGTTTAAAATATAAAAATCTAATGGGGCACACTGTTTTAATAAATATTACACATTATGTTTAAAATTTTTAAAAATAGAGGCCGGGCATGGTGGCTCTCTCCTGTAATCCCAACACTTTGGGAGGCTGAGGTCAGTGGATCACCTGAGGTCAGAAGTTCAAGACCAGCCTGGCCTACAGGGGGAAACCCAGTCTCTACTAAAAATACAAAAACTAACTGGATGTGGTGGCAGGCACTTATAATCCCAGCTACTTGGGAGGCTGAGGCAGGAGAATTGCTTGAACCTGGGGTGGGGTGTGGAGGTTGCAGTGAGCTGAGATCACGCCATTGCACTCTAGCTTGGGTGACAAGAGAGAAAAAAATTAAATATTTCACAAACTATCATGAAAAAGATGATACAACTAATAGAGAAACAAGTGAAGAAATATACGCAGTTCAAAAAGAACTACACATGAGCATACTTATGATAAATTCCATCTCAGCAATATCTAAGAAACACTAATTAAGACAAAAGTAAATTTTTTCTCAGAACAAAAAATTAAGCCCTAATTTTTTACCACTAGCATAGGATAAAAGATAGTTTCTTTGTTGGTGGTGCTAATTTGACTACATGTACCAACTTTCCAAAAAACATTAACTCAGTTTTCACAATTTAACCTAAGGGAATGATCAGAGATGTGCTGAAAGAGTTGTGAACAAAGGTTTTCATCTCCAACAAGACAGAATAATAGGAAAACTTTTGAAAAGAACAAAACATTCTCATCTTTTATGAGTAAAGAGCAATCTGAAAAAGACAAATGTGTAAGTATAAATATCTAGAAAAATTCCTGAGGAGACGTGCACCAGAATATCATGCGAGATTTCTGCTTCCAGGCAAGATGGCGTAACAGAACAGATTTATCCTCCCACTTGAAATGACTAAATATGAAAACAAAATGTGTGAAACAACAGCCCTCAGGACTTAGATAACAAGGAAAGGAAAGATAGTAATTTCTGACAAATGGGAAATGAATAAGATGAGCCCTAAAACTTCTCTCGACTACTGCTTGAGGAAAGTTTCAGACCACAATGCTGGGAAAGGAAATTCAGCCAAATCCAGGAATTGAGGCAACAAAACTTGGATTCTAGTAAAGTCAAGGTGAATAGAGTTACCAGGGCAGTGTCTAGAGACAAAGCAGCATAGGGAAAGCACACCACAGATCTGCAGGGAGTCTGCCTCCAGAGCTTGGTTTACTACTACTCATCTGTGCCTTCACATGAAGAAATAACCTGAGACCAGGGAAGGAAACACCTCAAAAGATTAAAGGGAACAGTTCCTGGAGATCAAACAGCACTAGGAATAGAGCCTTTGCCCAACAGCCAGAGTAAAAGCCATTATTCAGAAGGCACCGATATGAGATTAATAAGAAAGGTCTTACCTGAGTGGAAGGAACAATTATCCCTATAGAAAATGAAGATCTAGTTCCATCTAGAAAAGTTTTAAAGGAACATGTGAACAACAAACTGTTTCCACATAACATAACCATGTTTAGAATGAAGCTCCAGAATGATGGAAACACAAAAATATAGACAGCACCACAATACATTCACATTGTTCGGCAATCAATTAAAATTTACAAGGTTTATACATTTATCACCTGTAATTAGTATAAAATCAGTTAATTGAAATAGATACAGAAATGATAGAGATGATATAATTAATAGGCCAGTATAATATAATAATGTTCACCACCATATCTTATATCTTGAAGAAAATAGAGGAAAAATATTTAAATAGAGATATGATGGTATTAAAAGATACAAATTGAACTTCTGAGCTAAAAACACCAGATGGGACTGAAGGCAGATAACTTAGACATGGAAGGGGAAGAGATTAGTAAACTAACTTAGTGACTAGATTTGCTTAGCTTTTCATTGCTGTTGTGAAAAATTACTAAAAACTAAATAGTATAAAAACACACATACACATGTATTATTGATGCTTCACCAGGTTAGAAATTCAACAGAGGTCTTATTCATTGTATTAAAATAAAGGTATTGCAAGGTTACATTCCTTCTGGAGTTTTTACAGAATAATCTGTTCCCTGGCTCTTTCCAGCTTCTAAAAGTTGCCCTCATTATTTGGTTCATGGTCCCCTTCCTCAACATCCAAAGTCAGAAACACTGGGTCAAGTTCATTTCACATTGCACATCTTTGATCTGTTATTCTGCTTTGATTTCACTTTTAAAAGCTCATGTGATGGCCAGGCGCAGTGGCTCACACCTGTAATCCCAGCACTTTGGGAGGCCAAGCCAGGCAGATGACTTGAGGTCAGGAGTTCAAGACCAGCATGGCCAACATAGTGAAACCCTATCTCTACCAAAACTACGAAAATTGGCCAGGCATGGTGGTGAGTCCCTGTAATCCCAGCTACTCAGGAGGCTGAAGCAGAATTGCTTGAACCTGGAAGGCAGAGGTTGAAGTGAGCCCAGCTCGCGCCACTGCACTGCAGCCTGGGCAACAAGAGCGAGACTCCATCTCAACAACGAACAAACAAACAAACAAACAAAAATTCATGTGATTAGATTGGTTTCATCAAGATAAACCAGGATAATCTCCCTATTTCAATATCACCTGAGCAGCAATATTAATTCTGTTGTCACCTTTAATTCCTCTGCCATGCCATGTAACATAACATGTTCGAAAATTCTGTGTTTAGGATGCAAACAACATTGAGGTGCCATTATTTTACCTACCACAATGACATAGCAATATAATCCATGCAAAATGGAACACATAAAAAAGAAAAGATTGAAATAAATGAACTGACCATTAGTGAGCTGTGTTATAAGTTTAAGTGATCAAATATATGTATAATTGGAGTCACCAAGGAAGAGTAGGGCAAGATAGTATTCAAATAAATAATGACTGGAATCTTTCCATCTTTGCTAAAAATTGTAATCTTATGGATCAGGGAATCACAAAAAACTCAAAGCACAAGAAACATGAAGAGCGTTACACCAAGGCACATCATAACTAAATTACTTCCATCCAGTCACAAAGAGAAATGCTTAAAAGAAGCCAGAAACAAAAGATATATAACATATAGAGGAACAAATATAATGACAGCAAATTTCTCATTGGAAACATTTAAGTTAAAAGACAGTGGGAAAACATTTTTAAAGTACTGAAAGAAAAAAAAGCAACAGATTTTTTTTAACAATGCAAAAATATCTTAATAAGAGGGAAAAAATTCTTGTTCAGAAATACAAAAGCTGAAAGAATTCATCACCAGCAGGTCTACAATATAATAAATATTAAAGGAAGTCCTTTAAGCAGAAGGAAATTGATAACGATATGATCACCTGGATCTATGAAAGAAAGGCATAAGCCCAGGAATGTAATTACATTGGCAAATAAGAGGGTTTTTTCTTATTTAAATATCTTTAACAGGTTTAATGCATAGGTGGCACACATTCACCTATGTAGCAAACCTGAACATCCTGCACATGTACTCCAGAACTTAAAATAAAATACAATTAAAAAATAAATATATTTAAAAGACATATAATAACAAAGTACTATAGGGTTTATAATATACCCAAAAGTAAAATATGTAACAAAAACATCACAAAGTTATGTGAAGTGGCATAATATCCCTTGAAGCTAGACTGTGTACTATAAACTCCAAAGCAAGCACTATAATTACAAAACAAAAAAGAAATAGAAGTGGAAATTTAAAAATATTTTGAACCAAAGATGAAATGACAACATATTAAAATGTGGGCAGTACAGCTTAAGCAGTCATTACAGAAAAATTTATAGCACTAAACAACAATATTAGGAAGAAGAAACGTTCAACAAATAATCTCAGCTTCCTCCTTAAGAAACAAAAAAGAAAGGTAAACTAAATTCAAAGTAAGCGGAAGAAAAAAATAAAATAAGTCATAGTAACAATTAATAAAAAGAAATAACACATATACTCTGTATATTTTACATATTATATATACATAATATATATTTACTAGGTATTTTAATAAAAAAAGCACAGCTCTATTTTCAAAATTTAAGAAATACATTTTAAAATCCCCAGCCTAATAAATTTAAAACAAAGATTACTTTTAATAAAGGGCATATAATGTAATCCACAATATTAAAATGTAATTATACTGAAAATCCTAAATAAATCAATCAAAACCATTTCTGAAGGGGGGAAAATAATATTCTTCATCAAAGCCATGTTTCAGAAGTATGCACAACATGGCACCTTCAGGCATGTGTTCATTAATTCCACAGACAATTATTAATTATCTGCTTACTATGAACTAATCCATGTATTGGGATCCACTGAAACTGTAGTCAGCCAAACAGCCAATGCACAAAGCGGTTCTGAGTTTTCGTACTGCAGTGTGTGAAGACAGATGGATCTCTGCTTCCTCCGGACCACTCACTGTGTGTGCTGCGCCTCTCCACCTGAGAAGCTCACTTTGCCTCTTTTGATGGCATTTTCAAAGATGTTTTCCACGGGATAAGGGGTTGCTCTCTGATGACACAATTCTTCCCTATGGCTACATTCTATTCCTTCCCAGGTCACAGAGACACTCTGAGTAACCTAGGTGTGTGTGTGCACGTGTGTGTGCATGTGTGTTCGTCTGCGTGAGGGTGGAGGGTGGGGAGAGGAGTGGAGAACCTTGCCAGAAACATCACTTCTTCCCACTGTGCAGATCTGCCTTTTGCTCTGGCCCAAAAGACCAGACCTAATCACACAAGGTGGCCTCCTTTGTACTTCGTAAATCCTATATTCTCACTCCAATTGGCTCCCCTTTAAATTCCAGGAAAAAAAGTTCAGTAAGTTTGACTATTTCCACGTCTATTTTGATCTGAGTTTAATCTTTTATCCCAGGGTTGCTGGGCTTTTAATCAAGTGGTAGGGCAGATATTTTTTCTTCTTGGACCTAACTCAAGTATTATAAAGTTCCTGCATATGCTTCATGGCAATTAAGAGGCTGAGATGGCAAAGACAGAGAACACCTAGAGAATGGTGTGGCCTAGAGTTATCAGTTAGCATAATTAATATCAATGGCATCACTCTCAAATCACTATATGTATACCTTTTGTTTTCAAATTTTCCCACTAAATTGTGCCTTTTAGGGCTTATGACTCATTGAATTTTATATCTTTATTATTTTGCAAAATATGTGGCAGGTAAAAGTAGTCAATAAATATTTACTAACCAAATAAAATAACCATTAATTTAATCTAAAGGCTTTGGACTTTATTCTGATTTTATCAAGCATACCCCAAAATAAAACAAATCACCTAAATTTAGTGAGGAAATTAAAATATCTTTTTCATAGGTCAGACTAGCAAAACACGGTACCCTTCCATTTCCTCTCTAGTACTTTACATAATTAGGATTCACCTAATGTGAGTTCCATCTGCAAATCTCAGAATTCCTCTGACAATTTTATATGTCAACTTTGACCATTTTGGAAATGACCCTTAGACATTGCCACTTACGTTTAAACTTGAATCCTTTTAAACATGAGTTTGCTTTTCAATGCATGAAGATAAAAACTAAAATTGGACAGTATCTTAGTGATAACTGGGATCCTCAATCTTCTATGTCCAGAAATGATTTGTTTTCTTCTTTTATGTCTTAAACCGTGTTATTTATTTAAGGAATCATGTTCACAAACACTTGTTTATGTCATGTATTCAGTTCTTGCACCTGCTTCTTTGAAATATCAGTGGAAGGAATGCATTAATAATTCCCTGAGCTGTTATATTTTTTACTGATTTTTGGAAACTTGTAAACATTCAAACATAATTTGCCCTCAGAATTGTCCAATTTGAGTAACCTCACAAATACGTTCGCTTAAAACACCTGTGTCCTTCAAAAGTGTCTTCAGCAAGATTTTATCAAGAACTCCAAATAATGGAACTATCACTGATTGTGAGTTGTCATTAAGAAGAATTCTTTTTACCAAGTTGCTCGTAGAATCCTCTTGGTGTCATGCTCTGTGAGGAAACTTGTGCTTGGAAACATATATTGGTATTGTCTAAACATGCATCTGGGGTTAATTAAGATAAGCTTCCACAGCACCAGATATAAGATGAAAATTAACCTCACAGGTTTGGGATGATGCTTACCTTGTTCCCATCCACAAGGTCTCAGTAATACCGCCGTTGCAATTATTCACCTTTTGCTACCTGACACATCACAGTGAGGCCAGCTGGAAATGAGATAAAAGCGTCAACTGGATCCTGCTGGCAGAGCGAAGCCAAATGTGATGATTCCTCCATACAGTCAGTTTCTGACGTGGTAGATAAGGCACACCATCCCCTTTGTCACTATTTGTGATTTTCCATGTTCAAAGAACAGATTAAAATTACATTTTTTAGCTTGCTAATTTACATCATTACGCCCAATCTTTAATTGTATCTCTCTAGAATGGTGACATTAAATTTCACTGCTAATGTTTCCAATGCTTTCATTAGTGAAACTGATAGTGCTAAATAGATGTGCTGTTTCTGTTAGAATTTTTTTTGACAATTAAAAAAAAGAATAAATGTACCTACAATTACATTAAAAGAATAAAACATGATGGTAATGTTAAATAAAAAATAAATAAGAGAAATTCAACTTTACCTCAAAAAATCAGCTAGAAGTTTGAGTTATATATAATCACAGGCATAAATACATGAAATAATATGTCATAGATTTATTCAAGAACCAAGGATCAGAGAGGCACCTGGTTAAAGTTACAATTTATTAACTTGATTTTTAGTATCATTGATCCGATCACATAAAAAATTTTAAGATTTGATAAGATGCTTGACTTATCCAGAAAAGTCGATACAAGTAGAAAATAATAAATGTGCTGCAACTTGGAAAAACAACACATTCTGAGAAAAAATGTAGATGTTTTAAAATGAAAGATACTTGTCTAAGACTTCCAAGTTTTTACAAAAACTTTTAATTTCATTTGTTAATACCAAATGCAAACATGGGCCCTGTTATTAGCTGTTTATTAAGAAAATAAACTGTGGAGATGCAAATGCTCCAAGGTAGTTTCGAAGTCAAAAATTTCTCCATAACACTCATGTAGAGATCTAACTACTTCCACAGACTGTCCTACAAATGCACTACTAGAAATCATAACTATGTTAAAACAGTGATCCTAAAATATTCTGTAAATTCAAAAGTTCACACAGGAGGAGAAAGACTAAAAGCATATGACATAATTAATTAGTGAGAGTTTTTCTTTTCTTAGAGGATTTAAACACATCTAGGTACTGTTATTTTGCACACAAATTGCAAGGCTATAAACTGTAAAGCACAAACCAGTAGAAAGTCTATACGATTAAGAAACTAAACCAGTTGGAAACTGAGGTGGAATTTGAATTCTGTATATTTTATTGAATTATAAAGACTGCGAAAGTGTGTGGCATAAGTGCATATCCACTCACACACAAACATTGACTTAATGATGTCTTAAATCCCAGAAGAAATACAGAAGGAAATAGTGGTGGTCAGAGCTACGCTGGCCCAGAGGAGCAGGGGTAGGAACTTGGAATGATATGACTGTTTCCAAGACCTCCAACTTTGAAAAGAGGAATTAATAGCTATAGAGGATGTGTGACAGCAGAATTTCTCAAACTTTTGGCACGCTATTTGTCCCAAACCACAAAATGATGTGTAAGCACTTCAAGAAAATCTCAGGAGTAAAAAAAAATGGTTCCTACTTGAAAAAAAAAAAAAAAAAAGGATCTGACAATTTGTCACCTTGGAAAGGTTCCATTTCATTTTTCGTGAACTTTGTTTTTTAAGTGTGAAGCAGAGAAATCTTCATACGCCACAGTGCATATACCTCGCCTCATATCCACAGACTAATTCACAGGAGGACGTATGCATACATTAAACAACCAACGTGCAAGGTTGAAGGGTTTGAAGGTTGTCTTCTAATAGTTTTATTTATTTTATATGAGTTTAGAAACAGAGAATTTTTCTTAATATATAATAAAAATATGAAAGCCCTACTGATGCTGTTGATGTGTTCTCATGTAACCATGCAAGAACAGCTTCTTAATCAGTTGGTCACTGTTGCAGCTTGAATTTAACAATTGTATAGAACCATACAGCCTGCATCTTCTTGCGTGTTAGCTTTTGTTGGGCCAAATCAGGCCATTGTATACTACTTACTTTAATCTGACTTCTAAAAATCCATTTTTTACCTTCTCCCTCATTGTCTCAAGTCTAGTCCTGTAAAACAACTAAAATCATATGGTAAAGTACGTGGATTATTGAAAAATAAAAGAATAAATTACACATAGACACACTCATTAATTTCTAAAAAATCAATAAAGATTTAATACTATCTAGAATATTGATCTCTCCTATTTTTCAACTCTTAGTGTCCTAGTTATTTATTTTCCATATTTTACCACTTTGTTTTATATATTCTCATCCTCTTGTTTCTTGTGTGCTTTAATATAAATAAGTTATCCGATAGCTGGTTGTAAGATTCCTGCAGAAAGAAATTCAATCTCTTCATTTTATTTTGTTCAGTGTTTAGTACACTAGCAAACGCAAGTACTCAATGACATTTGTGCTTGATCTGATTATAGTGGATATATTCAATGGAGCTCCTCGTGTCTTTCCCTTTCAAAGACCAACTCATGTAATACCCTTCTTCCATTTATGCATTTCTCTGCTTTCTTTCCAGTTAACATATATCACAAGAAGAGGACTGTTATTGTTGAATTCTACACTTCTTCACTGATCCATCCCAGCACATTAACTACACATGCACAAACACACACACACATTTGCACACTAGAAGCATTTAAATAATTCATTTATAGTTTACCATTTTGTTTAGGTTTTAAATGCTTCACTGTATGATTAATGAATTTCTATTGGAGAGTAAGAAAGACAGCTGTTTTGAATTAATAGATTAATGTTCAAAGGATGTCTGCTACAATCCTACCTTAATTTACACACACACACAAAAGCATTTAAGATAAGAGTGATTTGGTTACTGAGAAAAACCCTCCCTAACTGAGGTCTTAAAAGATCATCAATTTGAAGGTGAAGCAAAATTAAATATGCCTATTTTCCTTGTTTTCTCTTATTGAGTTTGATCTTGTGCTGGTATTTCACTGAATCTCGGTAATCACCTTCCTAGCTCTTCTGAAACAATCTATTGTTAGGGATTCATATAAGTATAATATGTGCCAGGATGTGCTTACATTTAGGCATTTAAAAAATTATTTTAGAACGTATCTTTCTAAACATTTTTTTAAAGAATCTGTTGCACTGGACTTTGCTCAATACATGATTGAAACAAATAATATTTTTATACCATATACCATATAAAATGCATGCAATGTTACTTCCCTACAGTGGTGGTCATCACAGCCAACAGTTGTGAAAGCACATTATCATCTAGTGATCCCACCAACTGATAATAAACGGTTTCAGTAAAACAGATACTAGCAAAGCCCTCATCTCTCCTGTTGCATATGGAGTTGATTGACTATATTAAACATTAAAACTTGGCATGTGATTTTCATGTTGTGAAATAAAAATAAAACAAATGATCAATCATTATTATTATCACCATTATTATTCTCAGATAGAGTCTCATCCCATTGCCCAGACTGGAGTTCAGTGGCACAATAATGCCTCACTATAGCCTCGACTTCCTGGGTTCAGGTGATCCTCTCATCTCCGCTTTCCAAGTAGCTGGGACTATAGGTGTACACTACCACACTCAGCTAATTTATTGTATTTTTTATAGAGACAGGGTCTTAGTATGTTACCTAGGCTGGTCTCAAACTTCTGGGCTCAGGTGATCCACCCACCTCTGCCTCCCAAAGTGCTAAGATTACAGGCATGAGCCACCATGTCCAGCCTGATGAATTATTTTTAGTAAAGAGCAAAAATAAAATGTACATGGGACATCCCTAGTAAAATGTCTGTAAGTGGGAAAGAACTAAAGACATAAAATTTGAATCAAGTTATTAAAAACCCATATATAAACACATGTTCCTGCATACACTAAGAGGTGATCTTGGGAGTATAAACTGCCCTCATAATAGTCACTATTTCTTACTCTCTAATAAACTCTAAATCTACTTCTAGTAAAGAAAGAAGGACACGTGTTTTTAGGATCAAAACAAACTTGAATTTTCAAGAAAAGTGGAATAAAAAGAGGAAATAAGAAGTGACTATTATTTTGGTTCACTGTCTAGTATGTAAAACAAGCCTTTGATATTTCAAACTCAAAAGAAAAAAAATTTTTTAAATTGTCTCTGATAAGAATTATATACTCTGAACACAATCACCACAGTCCATAACAAAAACCATCAGATGTCCCAAATCAAAGCTATGCTCCTAAGAAGCAGCTGCAGTATGCCTGGTCATATAACCTGAACTCATCAATGAAATAAACAGCACAGCAAGCCTGAGAGCACCCCTACTCCACCACACACTTTCATCTCCACTCAGTTCCCAGATTATGTCTGCCATAAGAGGAAAGAAAAATGCCTTTGTTCTCTTCTATGTATAAAAGTGTGCTGATAGCACCTCTAACTTCATAAAAGTTGACTTTCTCCATGAATAAATTTAGTATCTAGAAAAATTTATCCTAAATCCATTCCATGTAGTCAATGATATATAAAGCCTGGCATTTGTACAACCAGATTGCACACCAGACATCAAGAATAGCTCCTAAGCACCCAAATTTATGAAGCAAACACTGATAAAACTAACAAGAGAAATAGAACACAAAAATAGGAATTTCAATACCCCAATTTCAGTAACGGATATGACATCCAGACAAAAAACCAATAAAGAAACAAGACTCAGATAACATAAGAGATCTAATAAACCTAGCAGGCATATACCTGACATTCCACCCAACAACAGCAGCATAATCATTTCTTCAAGTACACACGAAACATATTCCAGGAAGAACACATATTAAGTCACAAAAATAATAGCAAATTTTAAGACTGAAATCATGTCAAGTATCTTTACTGGTTGCAATGCATTAAAACTGAAAATCAATTGGAAATCAAGAAAAACTGGAAATTCATAAGTATGTGGAAATTAAACAGTACACTATTGAATAATCAATTGATTTAAGAAAAAATCAAAAGGAAGTTTAGAAAATATCTTCCAATATGTGAAAACAAAATACAACATACCAAAACATACGGGATATAGCAGAAGTAGTGTTAGGAAGGAAGCATATAGGGATGAATACCTACATTAAAAATTAAGAAAGTCATCAAATGAAGAATGTAATTTTAAACATGCAGGAACTAAATCGTGCAGGAACTAAAAAAAGATAACAAATTAAGCCCAAAGATAGCAGAAAAAGGAAATAAAGATTAGAGCAGAAATTTAATACAGAAAAGAAAATAGTAGAAAAAATATATGAAAATAAGTGTTTTTAAAAACTGTCAAGTTGACAAAAATTTAACTAGACTAAGATGAGAAAAGATGCTAATAAAATCAGAAATGAAAGAGAAGGCACTAAAAGTGATCAGTGTCATAATAGTCAAGAAGACATAACTAGATAGAAAGCCATCACATGTTGATAGAATAGAAAACTTAATATTGTTAAAATGTCCATACTACACAAAGTAATCTATAGATTCAATAAAATTTCTATCAAAATTGCACTGACATTATTTATAGAAATAAGAAAACCATCCTAAAATTTATATGGAATCACAAAGAAGCCTCAATAGTTATTACAATGTTGAGACAAAAGAACAAAAATGGAGACTTCACACATCCTAATTTTGAAACATACTACAAAGCTACAGTAATCAAACAGCATGGGAATGGCATAAAGATAGTCATATAGACCGACAGAATGCAATGGAGAGCCTAGAAATAAGTCATAGAATATCAATATTCAGTCAGGCGCGGTGGCTCACACCTGTAATCCCAGTACTTTGGGAGGCCAAGATGGGTGGATCACGAGGTGAGGAGATCAAGACCATCCCGGCTAACACGGTGAAACGCCATCTCTACTAAAAATACAAAAAATTATCTGGTTGTGGTGGCACATGCCTGTAATCCCAACTACTCGAGAGGCTGAGGCAGGAGAATCACTGAACCCGGGAGGCGGAGGTTGCAATGAGCCGAGATCACGCCACTGCACCCCAGCCTGGCTGACAGAGTGAGACTCCATCCCAAAAATAAATAAATAAATAAAATAGAATATTAATATTCAAAAATGAGTATTTTCATATATTCATTGACATGATAAATCAATACAAATAACTTGATATAACTGAAAATCCTTTGTTTTAGAATATGTAAAAAGTAAGAATCTAAATACTTCTCAAATGTTATCACTCAGGATATTTAAAAATATTGAAAAATGCACATACACACACTCATATATACACACACACACACACACACACACACACACACACACACACACATATGCGAAAGAGAGAGAGAAACAGAGAGGAAGAATTGAATGTTTAGACATTTAAGAAGAAAAAAACTGTGTGCAATCCCAGTCAGTGGGCCAAAATTCAGCATGAATGGACTCCATGCCAGTCTGTCATGGTACACTGGATGGGAAAGGGAATTGTTACAGCTATAAACGTAAGTGGGTAGAGACAATGAGTAACTTTGAACATCAGACTGATAACCTTTGATTTTGTTAACAGGTAAGTAGTCATTTTAAACACTATTTAGGGTAGTCAGTACTTATAACATCTAATTCTGCTACTGAGACTTTAGGAAGTTGGAAAAATACACACTATCCAACCATGCATGGCAATCAAAGGCACACAAATTTATGTAAGAGAATCTCGAGTTTGAGTCTCTGTCACCAAATTGCCTCTCTCTACCATATTATACAATGATTATTCATGTTTCCTCTGTTCCTAATTAGCACAAGTTTCATGAGGTTGAAAAGAAGAGTAATAGAAGAAAGAAAATGAAAATATTTAATCTTTGGGAGTAATCTTCTACACTTACTACAGGAAAATGTGACTAATTCTTCATGAAGTTAATAAATTTTCCCTTAAGATAATTTCAAAGGAGGAATACAATAGTGGCAGACATATAACGTGCAACCAGAAAACCACTCCTAAACCCTTGTCATATTTCACCATCTTACTAAAGGGGCTTACACACAAAAGCCTGCCTACCTAGATTCCCTTTCTTTTTAGTATAAATGTGACTGATTCTAACACCTGAAATGTAAATAGATGTAAAAGGAAGACTTCAAAGGATATTCCTGGGAAACCCAGTAAAGAGAGAGGGAGAGAAAGAGAGAGAGAGAGTTGTAAACATGAGTATATGAAACATACATATCTTGCTCAAGATGTGATGCCTAGAGCTTCAGCAACCATTTTGTTCCCATGAGAAAAATACTAACAAAATTATTGGGTCATTGGCCCTAAGAGTGTTTAACTGCTCCACCAATACCACCAAAAACCTTGTTATGTGAAAACTCCTCGTTATGTGAGAAAAATAAACCCCTATTATCAAGTCATTGTAACTTCAGTTTTTTGTGTTACTTGGACTTGAGAATTTATTCCTGATCAATATAAAGTTTCCCTTTAAAAGCTGGCATTGTTGAATAAAAACAGTCTAGTGTGGATGACTCTGAAGAATAACACTGTTAAAAGTTAAAAAATGATATGAAGAGCCATTCAGTTTTCAGAATTATGATCCAATACATGGAGATAAGTTTGAGTTTGTCATGCATTTGACACAAGGCCAAGTTTCCAGGCTGTTTATGTTGTACAACAAAAGAAATAAATGTTTCAAAAAATAAAACGTTCAAATAAATAAGCATTATTTCATATATTTTAAAAGTTAGAACCACTAATTGAAGGCAGCTTCAAAATATGCAAATAAGTTCTGCTTTAAAGGTATCAAAATATGTATACTTCATAAAAGAGAGATTTTTCAATGATAAGACAACGGTGGTAAACATATATCCAGATCTTCTCAAAACTGCTCATTAATTACGGCTCAAAAAATGAGAAAGGGGCTCAAATCATTAGACACATCAAACACTGAAGCTTTTAGCTAATATACTTTTATTTTCTCATGTTATATAAAATTTTAACAATTGTCATACACTAGAAGATGAATATCATCCTATTGCATTTTAAATGAATTAAAAATAATATGTATCAGGTAGTTTCTCTGTCTTTGGACTCTTATCCAACCAGACCCTGACTGCTGGAGATTAAGTGATAAATATTGAATATCTCTTAATGTCAGTCTCCAGGCATTCAGTTGAATGAAAAAGTCTTTTTATTAAGTAATACTTTTTCCATAACATTAGCTCAACTTCCTGAAAACTCTGGAGAAGTTTAGTTCAGTGTGAATACAACTTTTCAGGTGTAATAGAGGAAGAAATCACTTGTGGCCTTCACCCAAAACTATGACAGTTACTGAAGAATAAAAAGTTTAAAAGTTAAATAGTAGTTTTTTTTTCTGGAAGATTACACTTCTCGTTGGTGTTTTAAAGAAAATAGACCATCATTCAGTAGTGCCACAACTGGTTAAACAAACTTCAAGAAGCAAGGTACATTAAAAGGAAGCTATGTTGCTATGTACTTTTATAAGTAATTTAACTACTTTAAACTGTTTTCTAAAGTGAAGAATGCAGAGAGTAGAATTTTGTGCTGTGCTTTGAGTCTATTCTCTGTTAACCTTTCTCTGAAAAGACATGCCAGACATTATTTTCAGACAATTGTTCTGTTCAGAGAAACACTAAGAACAAATAAGCATTTACACTTGAAGTGTGAAGAGCATTTTAATGGTGTTAGAAATAATTTTGCTTTGTGAGCTGCAGGTCTAACAAAATAACTAAAGAAAATAGTCCAAAATGTGATGAAAAGATATTTAGATTTATCACTGAACTTCGTCTGCTCAGACCTTTCCTTTCACCAACCGATAATAAATGTCATGTATCCTTCAGAGTCGTGTCCTGAAAGAAAAAGTAGCTCTGCATTGAGGTGTAAGGTTCTTCATCTTTTCAAAAATGACAGACATTCCAAATAAAAGATTGAAGGTCTAAGATGTTAATCCTTCAATGTTGAAAAAGAAAGTTGCAGAAACTTGGATATTCTCTCCAATGACAAATTATCTTAATGTAACCGAGATAGATAGCATCTCAGCTTCTCGAGTAATAAGTGAAATTACAAATAATATATATCAGTTAATATTAATTCATCCTACCAAGGATATGCTGAAAATCTGCAATGTAGGTTTCACTGGCTGCTTTAAAACAATAATAGACTATATTATTTAGAGTAGATTTAGATTCACAGCAAAATTGAGCATACGCCATAGAGATTTCCCATGCACCCCTGTCCCCATCCCCATTGCCACCTCCCCAACTATCAACATCCTCCATAAATCCATCAATTTATGACAATTGATGCATCTACATTGACACATCATTATCACCCACATTCCATAGGTTATGTTAGGGTTCACTCTTGGTGTTGTACATTCTGTGGGTTTTCACAAATATATAATGACATGTATCTACCATTACAGTATCATAGTCTGCACGTTTACTGCCCTAAAAATCTTCTGTTCTTTACCTATTCATTCTTTCCTCCCACCAACCCCTAGAAACCATGGATCTTTTTATTATCCGCGTAGTTTAGCCTCTTCTAAAATATATCTTTCATATACTTGGAATGATACCAGTCTTTTCAGATTAGCTTCTGTCATTTAGTATTATCCTTTTAAGTTTCCTCCTTGTCTTTCTAAGGCTTAATAGCTTATTTCTTTTTAGCCTTAAATAATATTCCATGGCCTGGATATAGTGCAACTTACCCACGGAAGGACATCTTGGTTGCTTCCAAATTTAGCAATTACATATAAAGCTGCTATAAATCTTCATGTGCAGGTTTTTGTGTAGACAAATTTCAACTTCTTTGGGTAAATGACAAAGAGTACAATTGCTAGATCATATGGTTAGAATATATTTGGTTTTTAAAGAAACTTCCCATTGTATTACAAAGTGGTGGTACCATTTTGCATCCCAACCAACAATGAACAGACTTCTTGTTGCTCTATGTCCTTGTCAGCATTTGGTGTTGGCAGCGTTCTAGAGTTTAGCCACTCATATAGGAGTGTAGTATTTCATCATTATTTTAATTTGTATTACTATTGTTTTGCTGTTTAAGTATATATGCAATTAATGAACTTAAATCTTGTAATTGAAAAGACAAACATACAGACATAAAATAATGATCTAATGTCCAAAGAATATGATTAAATGTCTTTCTTGGGGACATATTCCACCTAGGGAGGGTGATATAATGCAATGATAAAAAATACGCATTTCTCGTGGTGGCAGGCACCTGTAGTCCCAGCTACTTGGGAGGCTGAAGCAGGAGAATGGCCTGAACCCAGGAGGCGGAGCTTGCAGTGAGCTGAGATCACACCACTGCACTCCACCCTGGGCGACAGAGCAAGACTCCATTAAAAAAAAAATGAATATGTATTTCTAAAAGTGGAGCTACCCTTTATCCCAACAATCCCACTACTGGGTACCTATCCAAAGGAAAAGATATTGTTTTATCAAAAAGACACTTGCATTTGTATGTTTATTGCAGCACTATTCACAACAGCAAATTCATGGAATAAACCTAAGTGTCCATCAACAGTACATTGGATAAGGAAAATGTGGTACATACACACCATGGAATACTATGCAGCCATTAAAAGAATGAAATCATGCCCTTTTCTGCAACGTGGATGCACCTAGAAGTCATTAACCTAAATGACTATACACAGAGACAGAACATAAAATACTACATATTCTCACTTATAAGTGGGAACAAAACAAAACATACTCATGGGCATTCAGATGGAAACAACAGACACTGGGGATTCCAAAAGGGAAGGAGAGGGAGGGATTAACGGTTGAAAAAACTACCTATCGGGTACTGTGTTCATTATCTGGATGACGGAATGGATAGAAGCCCAAACCCCAGCATTATGAAATATACCCATGTAGCAAACCTGTACATGTACCTTCTGCACCCCTTGAATCTATAATTTTTAAAAAAGAATATGTGTCATATGTTAAGATATTCCAAATTCAAATATATCCTCTCTTGCCTGATTCTGATGTTTGGAAATGGACCTTACCTCAATGAACTTTAGTTCTCCAATCTTTAAAACAGCTTGTTAAATCAGTTTTTCACACCTGTTTTCTGTAAGACAGTTTAGAGTCTACGTCTCTGCTGAAGAAACTTTCTTTTCCCTCCTTTCCTCTCTCCTTCCTCCCATCATATCTTCCTCCTTCCTTACTTCTACCTCTTAGGAAAAAATAAACATCTGACACAGTACTCTGAGATCTTTTCTACTCAGGCTAAATATCTTAGAAATAACCCCTTCAATTCAGTTTTGCAGCTGTATTCCAATGACTACCTATGTTTTGTGTTTTCTGTTCTCTTGTTTTCTATCTGTATTTGCATGTGCACACACACGCGCACACACACACACACATACACCAGCCACTAGAGCTCCAAAATCAAATAGACTTCCCAAATAGTAGTACCTTAGAGTCCCATTGGGTCTTTATTCTTAACTAAGAATCTTCTAGACACCCTGACAGACCATCATGAAGTTCACTCATGTAATAGGCTTTCTTGGGAGTGCATCTGTCTACCCAAAAAGAACACACTAAAAACCAAGGGTTATTTGGGAGATGGTGATAGCATTACATTCACTTTGTGGTAACTCATTGTGTTGTGCACTCATAACAAAATGCATCAAATTTAAAACATTTGTAATCTGGCTCTGGCTCTTGAACTACCAACCACCTTCCCAGTCGTCCAAGTTAGAAGTGTGAAAAACACTTTGCCTTCTGCACGTACCTTTTCTCAGTTATATTTTCCCTTGTGCCTCTGAAATGTCTTTTGACTCAGACACACTGCCCAATGCCAGCCTGCTCTGATTGGTCAAACCTACATAATCCCACCAGCATCTCATTTCAATGCCCTCCCAACCAATTTTGTCCTTTGTCTCTCCCTCCTCTAATTTATCCTGTGCATCACCGTTAGAATAATCTTCGCCCATCCCACAGCCAAATATGATTATCATGTCTCAGCTTTCCCATTGCCAAAATTCCAGAATGACTTTGAGGCGCTTCACAACCAGACCTCAACCAACTCTGCAGCCTCTCCTCCATTCCAGTGGAAAGTTACTCCATTCCAATTTCCCCAAACATCCCCAATGCCTATCCTGTGTAATTTAAACTCTACCCAAGTGAAATGACATCTTAGTTCTGTCCATGCAAAACTCAGTATTATTGTAATTAATTGAAATGCCCTGTGAGGAGGATGGGCTCCCACTCTTGCTCAAAGATCCTAGCAAAATTTCTTGTCACATCGTGTGCAGTACCACACAATATACATATATGTGTTTCATCATGTTTATATGTCAGTCTCTCCATTAAATTATAATAAGCTCTTTGAGACCAAGTCTCTGTCTTGTCCATCATTAATATCTATTAAACAACAAAGAGTTGGGTTTCACTGGACACCTACGCTTATCAATGTTTCAGGAAAGGGATTGCCATCTCTTAAAACTACGTTTTACATGTTAGTCTCTTTGTCCTCCCTAATATACTTTGTCTCCCTGCCCTTAAGTTTTCTTTCCTATTTTGAAATCTGCTGGCTCTTGCTTGCTCCCCAAGACCCTTTCCAATCAGTCTGAGCCAAAGTAGGCTCAGAAAACTTTGTCCAAGCTATAGTCTTCCTGGTTTACCCCTTGTGGTCACCTGACTTTCGTTTTGTTTATTAGGGTAATTCTCTGTTTGTATTATGCTCGTTTTTACTTCATTATAAAAGAGTTAAGGCACAGTAAGTTTCCAAAAATGACATAATAAATACTTAACTCAGTCTATGAAGTACTCAACCCCAGCCTATCAATAGCATTCCCAGTTTAACTGAAATCCCTTACCTGATCTAGACCTATTCTCTCTTCTGTCTACAACTAATCACCATCCTAACTTTAGTGATCATTATGATAAAATTATATAACTTATGTTTGAATATGTTATTTGATTATGTATAAATCTTACCACATGGCATGTCTTCTATAAACTGTCTTGCTGAATATTGTGTTGTTTCATTCATATTCACATGTGTAGCTCAAGTTAATTCTTATTGTCACGTAAGACATAACTTATGTTACATATAATACTTTATTCTTATTTTGATTAACATATTTGTAGTTTTCTTTGTTTGCAAATATTCTTTTAAGAATATTCCTGTGGCCGGGTGTAGTGACTCATGTCTGTAATCCCAGCACTTTGAGAGGCTGAGGCAGGAGAATTGCTTGAGCCCAGGGGTTTGGGACCAGCCTATACAACAAAGTGAAAACCCATCTCTACTAAATACAGAAAAATCAGCCAGATGTCGTGGTGCATGTCTGTCATCCCAGCTACTCCGAGGCTGAGGTGGGAGGATTATTGGAGTCCTCTGAATATATATATGTATTCCTAAGAATACATATATATATATGTTCTTGCCTGTTTCCTTGGATACATATGTAAAAGTTTCTCTGGCCTACAATATGTACATATAATTGGTATTCTGAAGAAGCAGATATTCTTACAATATGTCCCTATCATGCAATAAATACTAAATATTTTATTGGAATTAAATTGATTACATACTAAATTCAAGAGAATTGACTTTTTACAATAAGATTCAGTATTTCTTAATAGAGTCTAATATAAAATGCTATAGTTTTCTTTCAAATATTGTGCACAAGTTGGCTAAATCGATCATGTCCTAAGTGACATAATTTTTGTTGCTCTTTAACATCTTTATATAAAATTACATTATATAAAGTTTCATATTTAAGATATAGAGATCAACTGATGTTTTTATATTGATCATATATCTAGCAAACTTGATCACCTTATTAAGAATATTAATTACATTAACTTAATTCATCACTTTGAATATTTTATTAGATTTCCCTCCTAGGACAAAATTGTATTGTCTGTGAAGATGGGCTATTTTCCCTTTCTTATTAATTCATATACATTTTGTTTTATTTATTTACTTTTCATCTTGCTAGGATCTACACAACAGCAATCAAGAGAAACAGTGTTGCCAAGCATCCTGGTCTTGATCCAAATTTTAACCAGAATACTTCCAGTGCTTCAACTTTAAGTAACACATTAGGTGGAAGATCTTCACAGGAACTGGTTATCACATTAAGAAATGTTTCTTCAATTCTGAGTTGGTTAAAACTTGATTTTTAAGAAATCATAAATGTGTGACTGATTTGACAGAATATAGCAACCTCATCAAATGTTTTTATTTTTATGACAAAATATATTAATGACTATCTAATATCAATACATTCTTGAACCTATGGAGCAAAATTAAATTTATTCACGAAGGATTATTTGTTTCATACACTGTCAGATTTTGATTGCTAATATTTGTACTGGTGTTCACATTTATGACAGTGGACGAGAATGCTTTATTGTTCTTTTTTTAAAAAACATACACCTCATCTGATTTGGGTATCAGGTATCTAGTAGCTTCATGAAATAAATTTGAGATAGTTTCCCATAAAATTCACAAAAGTGGGAAACCTTGTTAGAAACAATATATATTTTAATGTATGTAATAACTTACTGTAAAATACCTGTCCTTTTTAAACTTTGAATATTATGTGTTTAGTTGTGATAAAATTCATTATTTTAAACATTTTTAATCTCAGTGGTATCAGGTACATTCACACTGTGCATACATCACCTGCACCCATGTCCAGAAATTTTCATCTTCCCCAACTGAAACTCTATCCCCATTAAATATTAACTGAGGATTTTATTTTTAAGTAATTACGTTCTATTGAGTTTAGAATGTTGGTTTTAAGCTAGACATGAAAATATCAAGAGGAAAAATAATGGAGGACCTTTTATTTGAAACAGAGGTCAATTTATTTGTATGATGTTAAGAAGATAACCAGAATCCAGAAAGTGTCTTCCACAAGTAAGTGTTTTGTTTATCTAAGATACAGAAACTACTGTAAAATCCTGGAGAAGAGAGGGTCCCTCAAGAGGAGCGCCCCCTAGAATGTCTATTATAAAATATTCTACCGGAGCAGTGAACAATTCACAGGGCCTACAAATTGGAAACTAACTTGAGTTAGGAAAAAAATAAAATAATATTTCTTGTTAACCCAATTTAGAGTGCTGAGATTCCAAACCACTGCATAAAAATTTTAAAAAATAGATTTCTCATGATAAGATATTCTCTCGAAGGCTGAGGCAAAATTATTTCATGATATGGAAACTTCTACTCACAATCGTAACAGGAATGGTGGGTCAGGAAAGAAGGTATGAATCTGGTATCAGCTACACTGCAAATATTTTCTTAAAACCAGTTCACAAGTTGATTACTTTGACACGTAAAGGTAGCCACTACATGTTAAGAACATAAATATCAATCATAAGTCTCCAAAATTATTATTCCTCTCTAAATATTGGTGTCTTCTCAAACAAGCTTCATCTTTTTGGGATGCAATCTTGCCTTTATATACCTACTGTGCTTGAAATTCTAGATGGTCCATAGGCTGGTCATAGAGGACTCAAAACAGAAACTTGCTGTGCTGATGCTGATACTGAAGCTGAAACTCAATCTTCTATTCCCAGCTTCAGGGGAAGAGGCATAGCTCAGAAATGTGTGGTAGAAGTTGGAAGTTGGGTTATACTGCAGAACCATCCTTTTTTTTTTTTTTTTTTTTTTCTCTCCCTAACATGTTTTTACCATGGGGCTTTAATATTTTGTATGAAGTGAATTTTCAGAGAACTGGTCATACCTCTATCTGAAGAGCAGTAGAGGTTACATTCTAAAGACAAAACAATGTTAGCATTACTCATTGGTACCATGATTAATGCGGGTGCTTCTGTCTTTTTAGTTTCCGATATTTTCCCGGTTCACTTGTCTTTCTTCCAGGTCCAACATGAGTGATAAATAGGCTCCTATAGTGCAAAGTTCCTGAAAGAGCAAACACTTTAGCACAGAGCAAGCAAATTTTCCTGTAAAGTTTCAGATGATGAATACTTAGGGCTATATGTTGCAGTTACTCAAGTCTACTGTTGTGGCTCAAAAGGAGCCCTACAAAATATTTAAATGAGTCAACAGGGCTGGGTTCCAACAAAAATTTATTTATAAAGTGGACAAAGGGTTGAATTTTGCCCAAGAAATAGTTTGTCCTCCTCTGCTTTAGTGTGAGGTGTACTCTTATGCTCTCACCTTCCCCTACGGGAAAGGAATGAGGAAAATTCATACGTCTATTAACCTCCATATTTCCCAACAAGCTTCTCGGGTTGACAACTTAAGTTTGACTTACTCATTATTGAACAAAATGATGATTGAGAGCTGTCTCATCCAAGTGACTTCTTTAAATGTGTAATTTTGGCTGGGTGTGGTGACTCACACCTGTAATCCCAACAATTTGGGACACTGAGGTGGGCAGATCACTTGAGGCCAGAAGTTTGAGACCAGCCTAGTCAATAGAGGGAAACCCCATCTCTACTAAAAATACAAAAAATTGGCCAGGTTTGGTGGTGCACACCTGTAGTCCTAGCTACTCGGGAAGCTGAGGCAGGAGAATCTCTTGAATCTGGGAGGCAGAGGTTGCAGTGAACCGAGATCATGCCACTGTACTCCAGCCTGGGTGACAGAACAATACTCCATCTCAAAATAAATGAATAAATATAAACAAATAAATAAATGGTTAATTTTTAAGTCTAAGTGGTTAGGCCTTGGAGGACTGATGTGATTTTGATCTTTATTATTAGATTATTTATTTTATTGAGTTTTGCCTTATGGTCAGAAAATTGATTTTGATCTTTATTATTACATTATTTATTTTATTGAGTTTTGCCACATGGTCAGAAAATCCAGGAGAAATATATTGTTGTAGAAATTGCTGGTCATCCTGAAATGTTTATTATACCTGAGTGTTATTTGCAATGTGAAGATAACACACGACACACACATTAGGGGACTAGGCATCATTGCAGAGTTGCAATGTGTCTGCATTGAGTAATGTTTAGCATATATGGTACTGTTTCCCCCATAGCCAGGATGCACGGGTCCAGGAATCAAGGGGTGGAAGTGGAAGTGGCACCACTCACTATTACCCTTAGTGACCCACTAGCAAAATTTTTGCTTCCTGTTCCCGTGACACAACATTCTGCTGGCCTAAAGGTTTTAGTTCCAGAGGGAGAAATGCTGCCTCCAGGAGACACAACAATGATTCCATTACATTGGAAGGTAAGATTGCCACCTGGCCACTTTGGGCTCCTCCTACCTCTAAGGCAACAGACTAGGAAGGTAGTTACAGCGTTGGCTGGGGTAATTGACCTGAAATACGAAGATGAAAGCAGTCTACTACACACCACAATGGAGGTAAGGAATAGTATGCATGGAATACAGGAGATCCCTTAGGGTGTCTCTTAGTATTACAATGCCTGTGATTAAGGTCAATGGGAAACTATAACAGCCCAAACCAGGGAGAACTACAAATGGCCCAGACCCTTCCGGAATGAAGGTTTGCATCACTCCACCAGGTGAAAACTGAGGTGCTCGCTGAAGGCAAAGAGAATACTGAAAGGTTGGTAGAAGGTAGTCATTACTACTAGCTATAACCGCGTGACCAGTTGCAGAAATGAGGCCTGTAATTGTCATGAGTATCTCCTTATTTTGTTAAGAATATGGTTGTACGTGTATACGCTTGTACTAAGAAAATAGCTTCATTTTATTTCCTTTCTTTTTCCTTTATCATGTGACGTAAGATTTATTGACTTGATATCAGCATTTAAGTGTTGTTAACGCTATGTAATAGCATTTAGGTTAAGGACTAGTGCACTTCTGGCTGTACTAAAGATAGTATATTAAGTTAGGTATAATCATGACCTTATTATTGTCTTTATTTAAAGATCAGGTATGATTTCAGGAGATGTGTATGGGTTCAAGTCGACAAGGGGTGGACTTTTGATGGTTAATATTAAGTGTCAACTCCATTGGATTGAAGGATGCCAGGTATTATTCATAGGTGTGTCTGTGAGGGTGTTGACAAAGGAGATTAACATTTGAGTCAGTGGATTGGGAGAGGCAGACCTACCCTCAATCTGGGTGAGCACCATCGAATCAGCTGCCAGTGCGATTAGAATAAAGCAGGCAGGAGAAGGTGGAAGAGCAGATTTGCTGAGTCTTCCAGCCTTCATCTTTCTCCCATGTTGGATGCTTCCTGTCCTCGAACATCAGACTCCAAGTTCTTCAGCTTCTGGACTCTTGGACTTAACACCAATGGTTTGCCAGGGGCTCTCAGACCTTTGGCCACAGACTGAAGACTGCACTGTCAGCTTCCCTACTTCTGAGGTTTTGGGACTCGGACTGATCCACCCCGGGCTTCCCTGCTCCTCAACTTGCAGACGGCCTATTGTGAACTTTACCTTGTAATCATGTGAGTCAATTCTCCTTCATCAACTCACTTTCATATATACATATATCCTATTAGTTCTGTCGCTCTAGAGAACCCTGACTAATACATCGAGGCATTATTATCTAACTGGTCCACAAGTGACAAGCTGATACGGGCAGTGTTTTTAGAAAGCACACTCACGACCTAAATATTAAACTCAGATCACCTGACCTGTAATCATTAAAGTTCATAGCTTCCAAACTGTATGCCAGGGGCCTGGCAGGCTGCAGTAAACTCACAGAGTGCACGGGAGAGTGTAAATTTTCAAAGAAAAAAATAGTGATACTCAATACTTGTCTATTTCTATCTAACATTCTATATTCCTGACTTGTCCTTTTGAAATCTTTTACACCAAAATGTAAGTCTTTTTTTTTTTTTTTTTTTAGCTCAGTAAGATTTTCTCTATTTAGTTAATTATAGATATTTCTGTTAGCTATTCCCTTTTCTAGTCCTGGAATTTTCATTATTTAGGTATTAGCTATTCTAAAGTTACCCATATATTCTCATTTTTTTTTCTTTTATCATTTCCATGTCTTCATCCTTTGACTTCTTTTGAAATAAATCATCAGGTTAGTCTTTTATATAATTTAACTGCTGCTGCTTTCCTTTCTAATACTGCCTGCTTGTTATTTGATTTATTTCACCCGTATCTTTTTCTTTGGGAATTTGAGAATAGCTTTTCTCGGAGCCAGATCTTCAGTTTTTCCTAGAGCCAAGACTTCCATACAAAAGCAGAACTCCATGCCAATGTGGCAAGTAATCTTTTGGAAGTAGCTGTCTGAAATTATGTGATCCCATCCATCTATCCTACATATAACTGCTGAAATAGTCTTCAGAAAACACCATTTTAATTACACCATTACCTTGTTCAAGAAGTAGGTAGTGACTCATTGTAAATACATTTGGGTTGATGGTTATCCATGTTCCTGACTGTAATTCTTTGAGCACCACCTAGTTAAACTTCATTTCATCTTTCAATTTCATTTCTAACATATTTAGAAAAATAAACAATATTCTCTCAACAAAAAGACTCTATAAACAAAAGTTATTAATGGAAGTAAAATTAAATGTATATTTGTCTTAATATGAATCTATTTGGTGGAAAAAACATAATTTGAAAACTTGTTTTCAACCTATAAATTATAATCCTAAAAATCCCTCTAGATATAATACTGTCAGTGCAACAAAAAAAGAGAAAGGTATATTCGAACTTTGTCCTTAATTGTAGAAAATGTTTTCCATTCTAGAAGCAACAATTCCTGCTGCTACTCTGAGATGCATCTAATTTATAAATCCTTTATACTCGTAGCTAGCAAACTTTAGTAATTTTTTTCTATAATGGTCCATGTTCAAGAAAGCATCACTTCTAAACAGTATTGGGAGGGGAACAAAAAAAAAGGGATGATATCAATTCCCCAGAAAGAAAATTAACTAGCTCTGATCCTGGCTAGTTTTGCTTCAGGATGAAAGCATGTGGGGGAAAAAGAATTTTGTTAAACTTTTCAGCTTCATATCAAACTAAATGCTGTCTTGAATGCCTTCACTGTGTAACGCAGTATAGATCTGCTTCAGTATTCAAGAAGCATAAATTCTCCATCTGGATTATATTGTAGGTGTGAAAGTTTATAGTTGAAAGACATGTACTTGGCAAAAACTTAAAATTACAGGAAGCTTTTTGAGTAAGTGAAAGGTGAGAAATTACTCCAGTCAGAAGATCTGAATATCTGATTTCTTCATTTTGAGTTTTACAGTTTTCTTTACAGCACTTGGAAACTTAAAGAAGACTAAAATCACTACGATTTTACATTTATTTTCAAAAACTCTTCTTAGGAAACGTTTTCTCCAGACATAAAAGACTATTTCTTTATAAGAATGCTATTAAAACACAGAAAACTTGTACCTTAAAACTTGGAAAATATTGAGAGTCAGGACCAAAAAGGAGGGGAAAATGAGAGCATATGAAAAATCAGGCATTCACAGGAGTGTATGTTTCCCAAGCTACATTTCTGTAAGTTTCAAAACTTTAAAGCAGAATGGCTAAGATAATATCCTAAGGCTAGAATTGGAAGGTCCGCCTGAACACAAATTTCCCTGAAATCCTTGCACTAATTCAGAGCTAACGGGTGCGGATCCCTGCACACAAACAAGTCAATCTCTCAGGCTTTATGCTGCTGACCTGTGATCATATCCACTTCTGTACAAATGATTCCACATCTATGACAACAATCCACGATGCTCCTCCAACTTGTATTTCCAACCTCCTACTCATACCTCTCAAATTGGATGTTTCAGAAACACTGCAAACACAAGTATAGAAATTAACTAGTTACGTATTACATTCAAACTTAACCTCTGTACGAATTCCTGTCCAGGTAAATTTATAGTTAACTTGGAAGTCATCTTGAATTCTTTTTTCCTGATCACCTAAAATAATTCATTCACCCAAAAAATTCTCATATGTCTCTCACATTTATCTTACCCTATTTAAAACCTAGGTCACTCCATTAACTTGAAGTCTTACAATTTCTCACCCAAGTAAACAGTCTGTAAGTTAGTCTTCCTGCTGTCATGTTCCCTTTTACGTTCTCACAGTGGCTTCAACGGTATCCAACTTTAAAAATTGTCTGATTATGGCTCTTAGGGTTACAATCCCTGCAGTGAGCCCCCAATTACCACAATATTGAAGGCAAAGTCAATGACAAATAACTAGAAGACTTTATACGTATGTCATTTATAAACATATAAATAATATAGACAATAATTATATGTAACAATGTTGTCTAACTTGTGGATACAACACAAAACAATAGTACAAACCCAAACTACTTGGCAATAGTATATAATGTGAGGAAAATCACTGATATTAAAACAAAGAGGTTTTATGTTTTGAAACAGAATGAAATCATGAATTTTGTACTCCACTATCTGGAGGATCCACTACATGTGGAGATCATGAGTAAAATTGTTTTCTTTCCCTGATCTCCTAAAATAATTTTTCTGCTGAAATAAACTTTTCAAGAACATTTTAGTTTCCATGTCTCTCTCACATTTATGAGGAAAATTTCCAAACAAGTAGAGGAAAGAAAGATAAAGATAGTTATACCTGATTTAACAAACAAAACCCTCTGAAGCATCAAGGAACAGAGAATAGAGAGGTCTAAGAATAAAGGATGGAAACATCGACTCCAGGTAAATGCTAAACGAGTCAGTTGATGCAGCTGTAATAATATCATATAAAAAAGACTTTAGTAGAGGTGATGTGGTATAATTATAGAATGATAAAAAAATCCATTAATCAGAAAAAGAAAAAATATTCAACTTATACACTTGTAATATTATTGCCACAAAATATATATAGCAGAAATTGAAAGAAGCATAAAGATGGTACAAATCTATCATTAGAGTGGAAAATCGTAATTTCCCTTTATAAGTAGTGGAAGCAAACTGTAAGAATAGATGCAGGAGAACAGCAATATTGTGTTAGAGTCCAATCAGGAGACAGAAATCGCAGGCAATGTGAACAGGGATATCTTAATACGACTCACTATTAACTATGACTGAAGTACTATGATGGATAAAGTTAACTTTAAAGATTATAGGCATAGCAGATACAGGAGCACCCCCTACTTCTATGACTGAGCTAGAGTAACTAAAGAAGGAAAATTTCAGAGAGTTAAGATTGAGACCTTGTCTGAGAGGGCGTAAACAGAGTCACAGAATAGCAAAGGTCACTGGGTGCCGGCAGAACCCACTGGGAAGCTTCCATCTGAGTTGCCAAGAAAAGTCAACTTTCAGGAGGTATCATAGCACTGATGTTGCGAAGCCACCAAAGGAGGTGGTGAGCTGGGTGAGCTGTCTCGTCAGCAAGTGCCCCATACCCAGTCCCACATACTACAGGAGCCTGCTGAGAGGTGCTCACCAGGACCAGAAGCAAGAGCCCTTCCTCCTTCCATGTCCCTGGGGCCTCTGCTAACATAACTTACTACCAAGCAAATGTAGCTCCCAAAGTAGCTTAACACCATCTGATAAGAAAAAAAAAAAAGAATGCTCTAAGGGGGCTATGGAGCATGGATTTGGAATAAAGAGGCAATATATCTGTAACTGGCACAACAAGCCTGATCTAATGAAGACAATGAAAACTGCACTTCATTTTCACTTCCATGGAGTATTTCGGAAAATATAATTATAAAAGTTGTATGATTTGGAAATTTTAAAAAAATTGAAAATGCTTATGAGTCAGATCAGGAATTATAACGGACAATTTTAGAACGGACAGATAATGGAAATAATACACATCAAGACTTCAGAATGCAGCTAAAACAGTTCTTATAAAGACATTAATAGTTTAAAAAGAAAAAGGCTCATAATTAACAAGCTATGCATCTAAAATATAAAGCTAGAAAAAGACTATCTAAAACCTGAACTAAGTGGAAAAGAAATACAATACAAATAAAAGTAGAAATTATTGAAAATTTTAGAATAAAATACATTTTGAATGAAATGGAAAATAATGTTGCTTCAATAAAGCAAAACATTGGTTCTTTGAAATGCAATCCTATGGTTTGGGAGGCCAAGGTGGGTGGATTACCTGAGGTCAGGAGTTTGAGACCAGCCTGGACAACATGATGAAACCTTGTCTCTACTAAAAATACAAAAATTAGCCAGGTGTGGTAGCACATACATGTAATCCCAGCTACTTGGAGGCTGAGGCAGGAGAATCGCTTGAACCCAGGAGGCGGAGGTTGCAGTGAACTGAGATCACCCCTCTGCACTCCAGCCTGGATAACAGAGCGAAATTCCATCTCAAAAAAAAAAAAAAAAAAAAAAAAAAAAAAAAAAAAAAAAAAAAATGCAACCCTATGGAAGGCTAGTAAAACATATATTTTAAAACAGCCAAAGAGATGAATAAGTAATGTTATGAATGACACTCTAAGAAAAGGAAGAAGAACTGGGAGGAAGAAGAAGGCGGAGGAAAGTGATGAAGAAAGAAGAAAAAGTTAAAAGAAGAAGTTAGAGGAGGAGGAGGAGAAGAACTATGATAAGAAGAGATGATGGCATGATCATGTTGTTTCTTCCGTTTTTAAATGAAGAGAAAAACAATAATATGTTGTTAGAATTTGCCCTTTCAAATATCAAGACATCATAAAATTAAAACAATTTAGATAAAGTGGAAATGGCACTGAAAATGGACAAATAAATTACTGAAATAGAATAAAAGGGGGTCTAGAGACTGATCAAATATATGTAGAAACTTGATTTAGGATACAGTGACAGTTGCAAATCCGTGGGAGAATAAAAGATTATTTAATAAATGTTGATGTGGCCATTGTTTTATGTATGGAAAAAGATAAAATTCAATTCATCTATGACATAAAAATTTCAAATCTAGAGAGATTAAACATATAAATATGAAAGCATAATTAAGATTTTGAGAAGGGGAATGATCTTTTAAGGCTATTTTCAAAGCACATCAAAACTAAGTTCTATTTTTTTATTTTAAAAGAGAGACCCATAAGAAGATATGAATGACAAACCACTCATTAGAAAATATTTGCAACCAAAGCAACAAAATAACCTCCAACAAATTAGCAATAATAACTTACAAAGAAATACATGTGGAAGACAACTTCTGGAATGACAGAATGAGGATCTCCATGGGCCTTCTCTCCAGGGAAACAACCATAATTGGTCACCACTATTTAAAAAGTAAAATAAAGTTTCTGAAAATAACCTGTACAACAAGTTTTAAAACAGAATCAGGAAAATCTATTAAATCTTGATAAAATCAATGAGCAATCTCTGGCACCTGGGCTGCCATCCACTCCTTCCCTACCCCCTTGACACAACATGATGAAAGCTCCATTCTGGTCACGTTTGGCCAAAAATACATAACTTACTTTCACTCCAGCTGCCAACCAAATGCTTCAGTGTCTCCCCAGCAGTAGAACATCAACATTTCCTATGCCCCCAACTCTGTGTTTCAGAGATGACATTCTAGATGACAGTGGCTAGGAGTTCAGCAAGCTCCTTCCTTCCTCCCAGCCCCTGCCCCCAGAGCAGCAGGCCTGGAACACTGAGGCCTGGACCCCCCTCATGCCAGTTCACATCAAAACACACAGCCACGGATGCCAGAGGCTGCTAGCCCCACACATGAGAAAGAACGAAATAAAATAATCCTGAACTCTTCTTTTGTACCATATAGAAAAATTAACTTTAAGTGGATCATAAACCTAAACATACATGCTAAAACTTCCAACAACAAACAGAAGAAAATCATTTTGAGCCTGAAGAAGACAAGGTTTCTCATATAGAACACCAAGAGCAGAAAACATAAAAAGACTCGGTAACCTGGACTTTACCAAATTAAAATATTCTGCACTCCAAAAGACACTGACAGAATGAAAACAATAGCTCCACTGGAGAAAATATTTGCAATTCATATAACTAGCAAAGGACGGATGTCCAGAATGTATTGAAACAAAACACTGTATCTCAATAACAAGAAGGCAAATAACACAATTCAACTTAACCAGAAGATTCGAATGGCAATTTTAATAAAGAAGATGTAAATGATCACAAGCTCATGAAAATGCCATTAATCATCATGTAAATGCAAATTAAATTCACCAGATACTTTCCATATTCATTGATTGCCTAAAATTATAAATACAACACCAAATTTTGGTGGGAATGTCTAGCAACTGGAACCCTCTTAAGAGTGTAAAATTGTACAAGTGATTTAAAAAACTGTTTCTTTTAAAGTTAAACATCCACTTACCATACAACCCAGTAATTCTCATTCTAGCTATGTTCCCAAAAGAATGAACATGTATGTTCACCCAGACTGATACGCCAATATCCACAGCTTCATTTATCCATTAATACTTTCTATAAAAAGTAGCCAAACACTGGATACAAATTAAATCTCCACTAATATGTTCATGGATAAAGACTTGTGGTATGTACCTACATTGGAATAATATTCAGCAATATAAAAGGAATAAGCCACTGATACTTGTATCAACATATACATCGACAAAAATATTATGGTGAGAGAAAGAAGTACATGTTGTATGGTTATGTTCATGTGAATTCTAGAAAAGACAAACTAAGCTTTAGTGACAGAAAGCAAAAGAGGAGTTTCCAGTGATGAAGGTAAGATTAATTGCAAAGTGACATGAGGAAATTATTATTTGGGGTGATGGAAATATTCTATAACATAATTAGTACTGGTTATCTGAGTATATTCCTGTGTCAAAATTACCCAAGCTATTCTTTTAAAATAGATGCATTCGGTTGTGTGTAAATCATACCACCATAAAATACGTTTTTAAAAAAAAGAAATAAGCATGCAGACTGCATAGATAGCAAGTTTCTTAGCATTCCCTATATTGCAAACATAAACCTTTGAAATTGTTGAATTAAAATTTTTTAAATTGTTTGAAAAACATCCCTCAAGCTAAATAACATACTACACAAAAAATAAAAAAGCTTAAAAAATCTTTTAAAACTTTGTGTTGGGAACATTCAATATCCTCTTTCTAGCTATTTGAAATTATATGATACATTATTGTTAACTACAGTTGCCCTATAGTGCTGTAGAATACTGGAATGTATTCCTCCTATCTAACTGTTCTGAATGTTCTCAACACAAAGAAATGATAAATGTTTGAGATGATGGATACAGTAACTACCGTGATCTGATCACTAAACCTTATAAGTATTGAAACATTACTAAGTCCCCATAAACATGTACAATTATTATGTGCTTACTTCTTTAAATTCAAAAATAAAATGAAGGGTACATTTAACCAAGCTTCTCCAGAAAAAAAATAATCTTTTAAAACTGCTGCACACCAAAACAAATATTTTTCTGGAATAGAAATCTTGATAACTCAAAAGTAGGAGGTGCTTATTAATGATGTAAATGTTGCATAGAAATATTCAAAGGTTGTAACATCAAAAGCTGAAAGTCTGAAAAACACATTTTTTAAAAAACTGGTAGCTATTTGTTAGTTGTATTGTTCAGTTAATGACAATAATCAGTGTGAAAAAATTTAATAAATGTCCTAAACTAATTGTATAAAAAATCACATGGCATATCAAAAGTAACCTCCCAAATCATGAAAAAGAAAACCCAGAAGCTAATTTGTGGGCTTTCGCACTCATACAATTGGGACAGTTTGAGCATATATTAATAATACTTATGACAATGGTTACATCACAGTGAATTAAAAAACAAAACCACGTATATATCATATATAGTAATGTTTATACAAAAAACAAAAACAGGAAAAACAGAATGTAAACTAATAAATATGTAGGGAAAATTAAAGTTGGAATAACATTCTATTACAAACTCAAATTAAATAATTGATTCAGACAAGAATTATCCATTGGTGCTAAAGTCATTGGGGGAAATATAGTTGAAGAATATTCACATGGTTAGAAATTAACATCGCATAAATAACTCATGAACTGAAATGCATAGAGGGAAATTCAGTCTTACAGTAAATAGATCCATGATCTCCACCTTCACCAAGTGATCGAATTTTACATCACTAATAAGTGCAATTACTAAAATGACACCATAATATTTACATTTTTATTTTGCAACTAACCTGTAACATGTTTCTATCACAAAGAAATACTCAGATAAATTCAGAATGCATGGACTTACATTTTTATAGGGATATATTGCAGACAACTTGACTGAACTTTCAAAATTCAGTGTAAGAGAAATGAAAAAAGTAAGACTGCTCATAATCCAAAGTGAATAAAGAGACTAACAATCAAATATGTATGTAATCCTGAACTAAATCTGGATAAAGAAAAATTGCATATATATTTTTTAGTTAATTGGAGGATTTAGATATGAACTACAAATTATATGATATTTTAAAATTAATGTTAGTCTTAGATATAATAATGGTAATCTGGCTATGTAGGAGAATGTGGTTATTCTTAGGAGACACCTCTAATTGAAAGCTCTTGGGGTGTGTGTGTGTGTGTGTGCATGTGTGTATTTATACGTGTATAAGAGAAACAAAAACGTAACAAAGTTTAACAAATTCTGACTCAAGCATTTTATGTTCATTTTTTTATATTCCTTAAGTTTGAATTTTTTCAAAAGTAAAAGATTTTATCAGGCCGGGCGCGGTGGCTCAAGCCTGTAATCCCAGCACTTTGGGAGGCCGAGACGGGCGGATCACGAGGTCAGGAGATCGAGACCATCCTGGCTAACACGGTGAAACCCCGTCTCTATTAAAAAAATACAAAAAACTAGCCGGGCGAGGTGGCGGGCGCCTGTAGTCCCAGCTACTCGGGAGGCTGAGGCAGGAGAATGGCGGGAACCCGGGAGGCGGAGCTTGCAGTGAGCTGAGATCCGGCCACTGCACTCCTGCCCGGGCGACAGAGCGAGACTCCGTCTCAAAAACAAAACAAAAAAAAAAAAAAGATTTTTTCGACTTTTAGTTTAGGTTCGGGGGGTACATGTGCAGGTTTGTTACGTGGGTAAATTGCATGTCATTGAGGTTTGGTGTACAAATGATCCCATAGCCTAGGTAGTGAGAATAGTACCTAATAGGTGGCTTTCCAACCCTCCTCCCTTTAGTAGTCCCCATTGTCTATTGTTGCCATCTTTATATTCATATGTATTCAATATGTGTGACTCCTGCTTATAAGTGAGGATATGTGATATTTGGTTTCTGTTGCTGCTTTAATTTGCTTAGGATAATGGCCTCCAGCTGCATCCACATTGCTGCAAACGACATGATTTCATTCTTTTTTATGGCTGCGTAGTATTCCATGGTGTACTTACAGCACATTTTTTCTTTATCCAGCCCAGCATTGATGAGCATCTAGGTTGATTCCCTGTCTTTGCTATTGTGAATAGTGCTGTGATGAACATATGAGTGCATGTGTCCTTTTAAAGCCAACTTCCTTTTATTTATTTATTTTATTTCCATAGTTTTTTGGGGAACAAGTGGTACTTGTTACATGACTAAGTTATTTATTGGTGATTTGTGAGATTTGGTGCACCTATCATCTGAGCAGTATACACTGAATCCAATTTGTAGTCTTTTATCCCTCTCCCCAATTCCACCATTTCCCCTGAGTCCCCAAATTCCACTGAATCATGTTTATGCCTTTGCATCCTCATGTCTTAGCACCCACTTATGAGTGAAAACAAACGATGTTTGGTTTTCCATTCCCAAGTTACTTTACTTAGAATCATAGTCTCCAGTTCCATCCAGGTTGCTGCAAATGCCATTAATCCGTTCCTTTTTATGGTTGATCAGAAAAACCCTTCTAGACATTGGCTTAAACAAAGACTTCAAGGCCAAGAACCCAAAAGCTAATGCAATAAAAACAAAGATAAATAGGTGGGACTTAATTAAACTAAAGAGCTTCTGCAAAGCAAAAGGAGCAGTCAGCAGAGTAAACAGACAGCCTACTGATAGGGAGAAAATCTTCACAATCTATACATCTGACAAAGGACAAACATCCAGAATCTACAAGGAAATCAAACAAATTAGCAAGAAAAAAACAGTTCCATCAAAAAGTGGGCTAAGGACATGAATAGAAAATTCTCGAAAGAAGATACACAAATGGTCAACAAACATATGGAAAAATGCTCAACATCACTAATGATTAGGGAAATGTAAATCAAAACCATAGTGTAACACCACCCTACTCCTGCAAGAATGTCCATAATCAAAAAATCAAACAATAATAATGTTGGCATGACTGCAGTGAAAAGGGAAAACTTCTACACTGCTGGTGGGAATGTAAAGTAGTACAACCACTATGGAAAACAGTGTGGAGATTCCTTAAGGAACTAAATGTAGAACTAGCATTTGATGCAGCAATCCCACTGCTAGGTATCTACCCAGAGGAAAAGAAGTCATTATACGAGAAAGATACTTGCACACACGTTTATAGCAGCATAATTTCCAATTGCAAAAATATGGAAATAGCCCAAATGCCCATCAATCAATGAGTGGATAAAGAAATTGTGATACACATATATACATACATATATATATATATATGATGGAACACTACAAAAGTAAAAGTTTTTCAAATAAATAAACTATGTAGATAACGCAAAGAAGATACAATGTTATCAGAAGGCTATTATAGCACTATATTTTAAAGTATAAATCAAGATATAAAATATTTGAAGTAACTTAAAAATAATAGAGTTCCATTATTGCCATATTTAGTTATGGTTACACTGGCTGCAAAGCATATCTACACAAACCCAAAAACAAATTCCCAGAAAGCAAATAGTGCAATAAAATGTATTATATATGAAAATCTAACTTTTTTACATAAAAATTTTAAACACAACTCAAAGAGTTTCAGTATACGTTAAAGCATTTTTTTTTTTCTAATTAAACTAAAGGAGCAGGAAAATATTTGAACTAATATATAAACATTAGCACTTGAAAATAACTTTAATAAAAATGTTACTATAAAACCATGAATGTTCTAAATTTTGCTGTTTAATATTAATGAGAAAGTCCGAAGTTTCGGTCAACATTTTTTAAAAATCTGGATGTTTTATTTAGCAATATCTTTAATCACTATATGTAATTCTCTCTTAGAAGGCGATAAAAAATAAAAAAATCTAAACCTCTGCCAATATTTTCTTGAATTTAATATTTGTTATTACACATCAAAAGTCAGCCGGGTGTGGTGGCTCACACCCCTAATCCCAGTATTTTGGGAGGCAGAGGCCGGTGGATCACCTGAGGTCAGGAGTTGAAGACCAGCCTGGCCAACATAGCGAAACCCGGTCTCTACTGAAAATACAAAAATTGTCCCAGTTACTCTGGAGGCTGAGGCATGAGAATCACTTGAACCCGGGAGGCGGTGGTTGCAGTGAACCCAGATCCCGCCACAGCACTTCAGCCTGGGTGATAGAGCGAGACTCTGTCAAAAAAAAAAAAAAAAAAAGAAAAGAAAAGTCAATTAGATAATTAAATAAAATCGCTGATGAGCGGGTAATTGAAGTGATACAATTTGAAAGAGTATTTGCACTTAGATGAGCAGTCTGTAATGTCAGAGTTTGGATTTTTTTTTTTCAAAAATTGTAAAATGATAATAAACATTTGGAAAAAGTTACAGTTCCGTCTCAATAAATGATCACTAATTCAGGTTTTAATACTTTATTTTTAGACTTTATAAGACATGTTTCAATTCCTAAAGCCGAGAGATAGTTCAACTGCTGTTTAGAGTACTTGAACACATAAAATTAAAAGGAAACTTTGAAAAAGAAGTGATGACCGTACTAGAAAACAAAGAATTGAACTCATAATTTAATCGACCGATTGGTATCTGTATGGCCCTTTTTTTGTTTAGTGACAGTATAATGTTAGACCTCAATTGTATAAATTTGAATGTAAATTAATTCAGTCAAAAGTAGTGGACTTCATTTCAAACAAAGGAAAATAATGTATATCTGATTTCACTTTAAACTTAACCTACAGCAGCTCAGATTTATACATAAAAGACATCAAATTTGTATGCAAAATAGGTCTCTGAAATGAATTTAATATATCAAGTTCTGAGAAGCTCGGGTATTGAACATGGAAAAAAAATCTCATTAAATATTTCTCACAGTGGATCAGAATTTGTTTCTTTTTGATTCTACCTTCAGGTCCTGAAAGAGTGAGCAAGCTAATATATGAATGACGGGATAATAATAACATTTTTTATATCTCCCATCTCCAAGGAACTCAAATTCTTTATAGGAATGATCTCATTAATCCTCACAGCATCCCTGCAAGGGAGGCAGACGAAAAGAGCTGTAATAACCACTTTATAAACGAAAATAGTGGGAAAGTTTACAGTTTCATATGAATGAAAAAAAAAAGTGGTACCTTTTGGAGTATGGCAGTTTGGCTTCTGGATTGCTGCTTTATTAACGTCGAGCGTGGTTTTGTTTTGAAATAGTTAAACTCATTAAACAATGCCTCACTTAAAAAAGTCTATATTCCCCTAAGTTTATAAGGTTTCAGTAGTTATTATATTTAACTGGAAGATTTAAATTGTAATTGTAAGATTCTTTTACTAAAACTGAAAAATTAACAAGACCTAAAAGGGTGAAATACTACATCACGTACACAATAGACCGTCAGAAACGAACGTAAGAAAAGAATATTCCTGACGGAGCGCGGAGGCTCACGCCCGTAATCCCTGCATTTTGGGACGCCGAGGCAGGCAGATCACCGGAGGTCAGGAGTTCAAGACCAGTCTGGCCAACACAGTGAAACCCCATCTCTACAAAAACACAAAAATTAGCCGGGCATGATGGTGGGTGCCTGTAATCCCAGCTACTGGGGAGGCTGAGGCGGGAGAATGGCTTGAATCGGGGAAGTGGAGGTTGCAGTGGTCCAAGATTGCGCAACTGCACTCCAGCCTGGGTGACAGAGGAAGATTCTGTCTCATAAAGAAAAAAAAAAAAAAGGCCGGGCGCGGTGGCTCAAGCCTGTAATCCCAGCACTTTGGGAGGCCGAGGCGGGCGGGACACGA
>NW_016819796.1:284077-287122 GCF_001698545.2 Rhinopithecus bieti | reverse complement strand
AATGGCTTGAATCGGGGAAGTGGAGGTTGCAGTGGTCCAAGATTGCGCAACTGCACTCCAGCCTGGGTGACAGAGGAAGATTCTGTCTCATAAAGAAAAAAAAAAAAAGGCGGGGCGCGGGGCTCAAGCCTGTAATCCCAGCACTTTGGGAGGCCGAGGCGGGCGGATCACGAGGTCAGGAGATCGAGACCATCCTGGCTAACACGGTGAAACCCCGTCTCTACTAAAATACAAAAAACTAGCCGGGCGACGTGGCGGGCGCCTGTAGTCCCAGCTACTTGGGAGGCTGAGGCAGGAGAATGGCGGGAACCCGGGAGGCGGAGCTTGCAGTGAGCTGAGATCCGGCCACTGCACTCCAGCCTGGGCGACAGAGCGAGACTCCGTCTCAAAAACAAACAAACAAACAAAAAAACCAGAAAGAAGAAAAGAAAAGAATATCCCTATACACAGGATGTTTTACTACATACATAATTTTTCAACTCGAAGTAAATGAGATAAACATTCATACAGCTGTCAAATAAACTACGTCAGAACACCTCTAGCTGTGCACTTTCTTGTTGATTATTGAAATAGTAAAGTTCGTGGTAAACATTTTGAAAACTACAAAAGAATTTTATAATTACAAAAACTATAGAAATCATTTTCCATTATTAAACAATTCAAATAAATGATTGTAAATATTGGCATGTTAAATTCCAAGTCGACACACACATATTTCAGCACATATTTCATACAGGGTATATTTTGCAATCAGGACGAACCATGCAGTTTGGAATACACATGTAACCTAACATTGCAGGTATTTTTCAATTCTTTAAATATTATTGAAATATTAATTCTAATGTCTGTATTCTGATATATCATAAATGCATAACATAATTTATTTAAAATGTTTCTCTGGGGAATAATAGATTGCATCTACTTTCTGTATTATGAGTAATGCAAGGAAGAGTCTCTACAAGCCTCGATTCTTTTCTATATTTCACTTTATTTCTGTAGATTGTTTCCTAAAGTGAAGTGCAGAGATACAAAGTCATAAACTGACCCCACGTTTTGGAATTTTAAATTCCACACTGTTGTCAGAAATATGATGGGTTTACACTCCCAGAACCCATCAGACCTTGTCTTTATAGGCATTTATTACTTTAGTTCCTCTTTTAAAGATTGTTGAAATGGGAAAATAGTTATCTCCGCCTACTTTTTAAAAGAATTTTTGATGTCTTTGTTTTGTTATCGGTGAGGTTAAACCTCCCCCACACCACCCTTTTATTTCCATTAAGTATTTGTGATGCTCATTTTTCCATTATCTGTTTCTTTTTTTTATCTACTGTGGTGCGTTTTAAATGCATTTTGGAAAATAATGTATTGATTTATGAAAATAATATATACTCTTTTAAAAATGACAGGCTATAAAAGGGGAGACAAAAAAGAAAGCAATGAAACCTTACCACCTAGAAATAGCTTGAATGATGATCTGACATCTACAATACTATAAATAAGCACATGTGTGGACAGACACACAGATTGATAATGAATGAGGCTGTGAGCAAGAGCAAGAAACAATTTTAAAATAAAAAGATTACATTAAACATACTTAAAATATATTAAATTCAATTTTAATTGAATTTAAGAAAAGAAATGCAAACTCAATTGATACTGAAGGGTTTCCATACTTTGATATAAATGTTTATTTACCACAGGAGATATTATTTCCTTAAAAATCTGTTTAAGGTTGAGAAAAGAGATTCTAATAGCTGTATTCGGTTTGAAGTCGTTATGGTTTTATTTAACTCATAGACTTTAACTGCTATAATATTGATTTGATATTGTAAAAATGAGTTTTTTAGTAGTCATATATTTCCTCCTACCTCTGTCTCCACTTGCCTATTTTATAGATTGGATTATTTTTTTCTTTGTCATGTTTTGTTGCATTTATATTCTGTTCAGATATATGATTTTGTTTCTTTATCTGGATGAGTTGAATTCTCAACATCAGTCACTTTACCACTCTAATTTCATGACTTCTTAAAATGTCTTATTCCTTTATTGATTGACTAAATTTTTATTATAGGGTTGCTTATTTAGTTGACATAGAAACAGCATTATTTAATCCTGTTTGAAAATGCCTTCATACTTGGTATTCAAACGACAGCTTTCTGTGGCGTAAGATTTTGGGGTCACATTTCTTTTCCTCCAAATAATATAAGCTTTTCTGTATTGTCTTGTCTCCTCGTTGTAAGACATTTGGCCAGCCTGACACCTCCTGTTCCAAATGCTGTTTTATCCTCTAGTCCTAAGAATTCTTTCTGTATTACTGCACTTCATTACTTTGAGCTGGATACATTTCCATGTTGATTTCTGTGCATTGTGTGTTCATATCTACTGTGACTTTCCAATGATCATATCCACGTCTTCATTTTATCTTTCTCCTTTTCGTCATTTCTTTTGAACTTCGCATTGTTCTTTGCCACTGATTCGCATTTCCACTGTTGCTATTCTATTTCTGTTGATTCAAATTCACATATTAGATCTGCAATGGCACAGTTTAGAATTTGTATTTATTGCTCATATCCATGTGCCTTTTCCTGTTACGCCTTTTCATCTCAATGGTTCTAGGGCTGGGCATGGGGGATTACATGCCTGTAATCCTAGCAACTGAGGAGGCCGGGAGTGGGAGGATGGATTGAGGATAGGAGTTCAAAACCAGTCTGGGCAACACAGCAAGACTTTATGTCTACATTTTTTTTTTTTTTTTTTTTTAAGTTAGCCTGGCCTAGTGGCTCAGGCCTTAGTTTGAGCTATTCGTGAGCCTAAGGTGGGAGGATCACTTAAGCCCAGGAATTCGAGGCTGCAGTGAGCCATGATCTGGCCACTGCCCTCCAGCCTGAATAGCTGAGACACCATCTCTACAAAAGAAAAAAATGTCAAATAAAGTTTTAAGAACATTAAATACCTCAAACATTCCCTAAAAGTATTGAGAAGTTAAATATATGAAGGAAATGTATTTCTATTATAGGCTTCCAAAACTATTTTAAAGAGAGTCCA
>NW_016819796.1:279320-281366 GCF_001698545.2 Rhinopithecus bieti | reverse complement strand
TTTTTTTTTTTTTTTTTTTTAAGTTAGCCTGGCCTAGTGGCTCAGGCCTTAGTTTGAGCTATTCGTGAGCCTAAGGTGGGAGGATCACTTAAGCCCAGGAATTCGAGGCTGCAGTGAGCCATGATCTGGCCACTGCCCTCCAGCCTGAATAGCTGAGACACCATCTCTACAAAAGAAAAAAATGTCAAATAAAGTTTTAAGAACATTAAATACCTCAAACATTCCCTAAAAGTATTGAGAAGTTAAATATATGAAGGAAATGTATTTCTATTATAGGCTTCCAAAAACTATTTTAAAGAGAGTCCATTTTCCTTCAATTTTTATTTTGTAGCATCTACTAAAATTTACCTCAGTGTCAAAGAGAGTTCACTTCTCTCCAGTCTTTATTTCCTGTACTATCTGCTGAAATTTATCTGAATTTTCCCTTAGCATCTACTAAAATTTACCTACACTATTATAAGTACCAAAAACCATAAAATAATGAATAACTGATATACAAAGATCCTGACTACATGAAGATAATATCTGACATCTTACTGTTTAAATACAATAATGAAAATAAAATAGATTAGTGTGGATAAAGTAATTCTTATGGAAGGACTCTACTAATGAAAATGATTTCCTTGATCAATGATTTTGCGTTTATCAACAGAGGAGTTGTTACCAGAATGCCAGAAGGAAAAAAAAAAGCTCTTTGCATTTTTAGATCCCTTAGCTACAATTTTAGAGACTCCTTAAAGATAGGAACATAAAGACTATCACATATTTTATAATGAAAATATAATTTTTAAGAACGAACATCTTTGATAGATTTTGTTCATTTTAAATGTGCTTTATTTTGCCATATTTATCTTAGCTATTTCCCTGAAATCTACATGATTTATTTTTTCTGTTTCACTGTATTTGTTTTAGAAAGCCTGAACGTAATTACCCGGGTTTATATCCAACAGTATTTTGCAAGTTTTGGAAAGTAACAATTGTGTCCATTCTCTTTTAATTCAGCATTATTTGTGGTATCAAAGAGCTAAGTTTCAGAAGAAAACGATGATGTGTTCTACTCGGGGGATTTAGGGACTCCAAAATACAATGAAGAATATGCCTTTGTATTAATTATGGCTTTGACATTGCTCCAGATGTACATAATGTGTAAGCCAGATGCCCTATGCGTTCCTGCCTGCACCTGTCCACCGCTGCTAAGGAAATCAGAACCCCACTGCTGCAGGTGGGCCATGGCTGACTTCCAACATCTGTCTCATGATACTTTTGCTGCCCTCTGGGGAGACGTGTAGGATCACTGTACAGAAACATTTATGATTTCATTATAGAATGAATCACCAAGAGTCAATAGGGACCTGCTAATTGGCATTTAGAGATATAAATTTATTTTAACTGCAAATGAAGGTATTTCTGTCTCCTTCTCATATAACCACTTGCAGAAGCCACATATCCTCTCAAAACTTTCTCACTAGGCTTGCCACTTTTAAAACTTCCTAATGGTTTTTCAACTAAAAAAGGAAATTATGTTTGCTTGGGAATTTCTGAAAAGCATTTAAAGAAATGTACATATCCCTTCCATTTTTTAATTCTGCATAGCTTCTACTGAAATTTCAACCAATGGTCCAATAAGTTTTATTGTTATGCTGCCCTCCAACAATTTCAGAATTCAGACATTTTGCAGTCTTCCCTCTAATACATTGGTTATAGCAGTACATTTACCTGTAAACTAAATGTATTTTTCTGGCATTTATATAAGGAAAAAATAATCTCTCTGACCTAAAGGTTTTTCTGTGGTAATTATTTCTGCAGCTGTTTCCCAAATACCTATAACCACTTAATAAATAAATATTTATGCATAGGATGTTTAAAATTATCATCATAAATATGGTTTTAGTTTGAACAGAAAGAGTGGTTATCTGCGAACATCTATAAATAAATTAATTATCTGTGTAAAGAAAATTCAGTAAAATGTATTGCTTCAAGCTATCTTCCCTTGTTGCTTTATAAAATTCTACAGCTGAAAACATGTAACTCTTTTTTTTTTTTTTT
>NW_016819796.1:265838-278903 GCF_001698545.2 Rhinopithecus bieti | reverse complement strand
TTTTTTTTTTTTTTTTTGGCTAAGATTCTATAATTCTGAGATTTTTTATTCTAGTAGAAAATATGATAAATAAGCCTATACATTCTGAAAGAAAACATATTTAAGAACAAACATGTTAATAAAGACCATTATTTTATGAAAAGCAAATACTAGAAAAAAAGACATTTTCCATTTTTTTGTTAACTAAATCTATTTTTTTGAATCTAATAAAATCTAAAAATATCTTGAAACATCTATGATAAGTGATTTTAAACTGTATTTAATTGTATTAAGCAAACATTAAGAGCCAAAATTTTACACTACCAATGCCTCTAATTATTGCGTGCATTATGAATACGTAATACATCTTTACATCCTCTAAAATTGATAGATCACCTTCCTTATTTTTAGCTTGTGAAGAAATTTTGTCTACTGTTATTAAAATTGTAATCTTTATTCACACACAACCATAAGTGTATATACTTAAAAGTAAACAAAAGAAAACTTTCAAACAAAAATAAATGTGGGTACAATTTCCCAAAAGCAAAATGATTTTCGGCAGGGCACGGTGGCTCATGCCTGTAATCCAAGCACTTTAAGAGGCCGAGGCAGGTGGATCACGAGGTCAGGAGTTCGAGACTAGTCTGACCAACATGGCAAAACCCCGTCTCTACTAAAAATACAAAAATTAGCCGGGCATGGTGGCACATGCCTGTAATTCCAGCTACTCAAGAGGTTGAGGCAGGAGAATCGCTTGAACCCAGGAGGTGGAGGTTGCAGTGAGCCAAGATTGCACCGCTGCACTCCAGCCTGGGCGACAGAGCAAGACTCCATCTGGGGAAAAAAAAAAAAAAGAAATGATTTTCATAACAGATATACCTAAGGAAATAAATGTCTGGTTTACCACCATGGCTAAAATATAAACACTAGCAGAGTTATGGAGTTGCACAGTGAACTTTAGCTAGTTTCTGTATTTCTTATTGATAACTTAGTTTTAGGGCCGGGCGCGGTGGCTCAAGTAATTGTGCTTTTTGCCATTACTTTTAATGAGGTAACTAAATTACATGGCCATCGTCAAGGTATGCTTGCAGAAGAGGTTGAAAATTACTGTAACTTGGCCTTTTAATGTGAAGGAGGCACTTTTCTCATTCAAAGAGTTCAAGTCCCCAGTAGTGAATGTTGTAAATGGGCTCTGATTAGGTCACAAATTATGAATTTTAGGTTATGAGAACCTTATAAAAGGGCTGGCTGGGCCAGGCACGGTGGCTGTAGCCTGTAATCCCAGCACTTTGGGAGGCCAAGATGGGCGGATCATGAGGTCAGGAGATCGAGACCATCCTGGCTAACCCAGTGAAACCCCATCTCTACTAAAAAATACAAAAAACTAGCCGGGCGTGGTGGCGGGCACCTGTAGTCCCAGCTACTGGGGAGGCTCAGGCAGGAGAATGGCGTGAACCCGGAGGCGGAGCTTGCAGTGAGCTGAGATCTGGCCACTGCACTCCAGCCCCAGCGACAGAGTGAGACTCTGTCTCAAAAAAAAAAAGAAGCAATGAAATTTTTACATCATTTCTTTCTTTGTTCTGAAATAAACCCTAAATCACAGGATGTTAAGGTCCAATGTCCAGAATTCATCATTTTTCTTTAATCTGGTCAAGTGAATATGTTGATTATCCAAACATTAGTACATAAGCCATGTCCAGTATAAGAAAATCACAAAATTAACAAACTATAGAATTAAAATAAAATTAACACTAAAAATCACATAATTCAAAAGTCATTTTAATATTCTAAAGTATTCCAAAGTCATCACTATGAATACCAATTATATTAATAGCTCTATAGATATATGTTATAATATGTTGGGCTAAATTTATACTGGCTGGTTCTATATCTTATTTTGAATAATTTTGAATATGATTTTATGCCTCTACTTTATTTATTTTGAAAAAACTTTAGGGAGAAAAAATATTTGTTGTATTTCAATACTGTGCACTAGTTCACCAGAAAATATACATTTTACTTGAATCTCCACAAACTGGCTTCATCTTTTTAAGAAAAGATTGTTTCTGGTTAAGAGTTTATATAACAGAAGTGCCTTTGCTTAGAACACCCCAATTGCTATGCACTATGTCTACTTAATAAATAGAGACAGTAAATAAATTATAGCAGTCTTTATCACGTTATATAATAAATGATACTGATATTTCTTAATTCAATCTTTATATTTGTGTATAGAAAATCTAACCTTAAATACTGTACTAGTCCATTTTTATACTGCTGTGAAGAAATACCTGATATTGGGTAATTTATAAAGAAAAAGAGGTTTAATGAACTCACAGTTCCTCATTGCTGAGAGGCCTCACGATTATGGTGGAAGGTAACAGAGGACCAAAGGCACGTCTTACATGGGGGCAGGCAAGAGAGCGTGCGCAGGGGAACTGCCCTTTATAAAACCATCAGATCTCATGAGACTTACTATCACAAAAATAACACGGGAAAAACCTACTCCCTTGATTCAGTTACCTCCCACTGGGTCTCTCCAGTGACAAATGGGAATTCTGGGAGCTACAATTCAAGATGAGACTTGAGTGGGAGCACAGTCAAACCATATACCAAAGTTTTATTTATATATTTCATAGACATGAATATCACCAATCACTTAACAGTATTCCTATATATCTAAAGATTGTACTTTGGAAATTTGTGATGAGATAATAGCACTAATGAAACAAACGTCATTTGAACTTCACTTCCATAAACTATTTCAAAGGATTGAGCTTTATTAAAACCGTTGGGAGGGTGAATTTGTATAGATTTGAAAATGGTATATGTGAGTTCTATTGCTATTTTATTTTATGCTTCTGTTCCTTTTATAAAGTTACTGTTTAACACTAAGCCTAAAGTCATATTTTCTATTTGAACTCATAATCATTAGATTCTCCAGGTTTTTGATTTTACAAATATTTCATTTCCAAAGGAACTGTTTTACTTTGTCTTTCAGTGTGTTTTAGTTTGTTTCAGCTCTCAGGTCAGCAACAGATAATTGAAATAAGAAACATTTTCATTGTCACTGACGCTGATTTCATCAGACTTAAATAATGCACAAAATTATCTTTTGTTCGAAGAGGAAGTCTGTGTTTGTTTTATTGTTTCTTTGTAAGTAGAGATGATTTATAAACCTTGCACTTCATTTATTTCTCTATACACATGATGTTCCTTGACCATCTGTTTTGGTGCTTCCCACTGTGCTATATTCTGGTATAAATAAAGATGTCAATAAGGGCTTGACCTTGAGGGGTTCATACAATCTGTTAGGGAATTCGAAAATAAATACATAGATGAAATCCAATGGACAAAGTGTGACGTTAGTGTTATACATGCTATCAGCTCACAAGAAAGAGAGTATCTCACTCTTAACAGTAGAGCAACAGAAAACTTCACAAAGAGCACATCTTCTGAGTTGAATTTTCAAGAGAGAGTTGGAGTTTGACAGGTAAAGAAAATGGCAAATGCGGTCCGAGTGGGGAGAAGTCAATTGTAAACATGCAGAAACATAAAGACCTTGGCCCCTTGTAAGAACAGTAACAGATATGGATTGCTTGGCTTGAAAAGTGTAATTGTTAAAACACTGTGGTAGGAGCCACGTAGGTTTATGCCAGATGTCAAGCTGAAGAGTTAGCACTAGATTATATAGGAAATGTGATAAAACTTTAATGATTTTACATCAAGAAGAGAAATGCTGAGATTTTGTTTTAGAAAATCAGTCTGATCAGTCTGAGCATGAGGAAAAGATGGCAAAGAACAGAAAACATAACTAAAAGTAATTTACACAGAAAATTACAAAAATCTAGATGAAAGAGAATATGACTTAAAATAGCAGATGATATAGAGAACAGGAGACTCCCAAGAGATTTGGGATACACTTTGGAAATAATAGCTATTAAGTAGAGGGCTTATTTTTCTTGCATTATCAAACAGACTGATGAAGGTAAATTTAATTATCGATCCAGCTAACACAGAGACATGTGTTTGGCAAATGTTGTATGGGTATTTATGATATCTTACCAAGTTTATTCTCATAAAAATCCATAGTATATTGAGGGGATTAATAAAGAGAAAGATAGAGGCATATGGGGATCTCATGGAGTAAGCCAATTTCCTGCTGCAACTTTAACATTTTTTATGCCTATTAGCTCTTGAGTTTTGAAGATATTTAGTATCTATCCATTCTAGACATCTTTCTCTCCCCTTTCAAACTGTAAACATCTAAATTTACACTTGATCTAAAACATTTTTCACAAGTTGCTGAATTAGGAGGCACATTGACCTGACAGATGTATCAAATCAATTAGCCTGGAGGATTAGAAACAATATTTAGCCATTCAAAGTCACCTGTCATAAGTCACTGTGATTCAGTCACCTGTCATAAGTGCCATCAAATGAAAAAGGGTAAATTTTGTCCTAATTATTCTACCTTGTAATAGCACTATTGTGGTAAAAGAGAAGTACCAAAATGTTTTGTTTTGTTTTCTCATCAGATAAGGGCTGGCTAGAGGTGATGGGAAACTATTTATACCTGAAGTTTTTCTCGTGAGTAGCCAACAGATAACAAGGCCATTAACTCAGATTGAGATTCAACAGAGGGTTGTTGCTCTGTTTACTTACCTCCTTAGACTTGGGGGCAAATATGTTCAATTTAGAGGATTATTTTGAGATGTTTGAGATGTATGAAAGTTGAATAGCAGTCAGATATGACAGCAAAAGCACAGGCAACAAAATGAAATCTAGACAAACTGGAGTTAATGAAAATTTTTTTTAATTGTGCATCAAAATATAATATGAATAAAAAAGCAGCTCACAAAATGGAAGAACATTTTTGCAAATCATATATCTGATAAAGGATTCATATCCAGAATATATAGAGAACACCTCAAACTTCAAAAAAAGAGAAGATTTAAAAAATGGACAAAGGTATATACCCAGTACTGGGATTGCTGAATCGAATGGTAATTCTGCTTTTAGTTCTCTGAGAATTCACCATACTATTTTCCACAGTAGCTGAACTAATTTACACTCCCACCAACAGCATATAAGTGTTCCCTTTTGTCTACAACTTCACTAGCATCTGTTAGTTTTGTTTACATTTTAATAATAGCCATTCTGACTGGTGTGAGATGGTATCTCATTGTGGTTTTGATTTGCATTTCTCTAAAAATCAGTGGTAATGAGCTTTTTTCCATAGGATGGTTAACCACATGGATGTCTTCTTTTGAGAAGTCTCTATTCATTGCCTTCACCCACTTCATAACGGGGATGTTTTTCTCTTACAAATTTGTTTGAGTTCCTCATAGATGCTGGATATTAGACCTTTGTCAGATGCATAGTTTGCAAATATTTTCCCCCATTCTACAGCTTGTCTGTTTACTCTGTTGATAGTTTATTTTGCTGTGCAGAAACTCTTATGTTTAATTAGATCTTATTTGTCAATTTTTGCTTTTGCTGTGATTGCTTTGGTGCCTTTGTCATGAAATCTTTGCCCGTTCCTATGTCCAGGATGATAGTGCCTACGTTGTCTTTCAGGGTTTTTATAGTCTGGGGTTTTAGATTTAAATCTTTAATCCATCTTAGGTTGGTTTCTGTATATGGTGTCAGGAAGAGGTCCAGCTTCAGTCTTCTGCATACGGCTAGCCAGTTATCCCAGCACGATTTATTGAATAGGGAGTCATTTCCTTATTGCTAGTTTTTGTCAGTTTTCCTGAAGATCAGAAGGTCATAGATGTGCAGCCTTATTTTTTGGCTCTCTATTCTGTTCCCTTAGTCTATGTGCCTGTGTTTACACCAGTACCATGCTATTTTGGTTACTGTAGCCTTGTAGTATAGTTTGAAGTTGGGTAACGTGATGCCTCCAGCTTTGTTCTTTTTGCTTAGGATTGCCTTGGCCATTCAGTCTCTTTTTGGGTTCCATATGAATTTTAAATAGTTCTTTCTAGTTCTGGGCAGAATGACATTAGTAGTTTCATGGGAATAGTGTTGAATTTGTAAACTGCCTTAGGCAATATAGCCATTTTAATGATATTGACTTTTCCTCACCATGAGCATGGGATGTTTTCTATTTGCTTGTGTCTTTGTCTTCTCTGATTGCTTTGAGCGGTGTTTTGTAAATTCTTATTGTAGATATCTTTCACCTCCCCAGTTAGCTGTATTCCTAGGTATTTTATTCTTTTTGTGGCATTTGTGAAGGAGATTGCCTTTCTGATTTGGCTCTTGGTTTGACTTTTGTTGATGTATAGGAATGCTAGTGATTTTTGTACATTGATTTTGTATCATGAAGCTTTGCTGAAGTTGTTTATCAGCTGGAGGAGCTTTGGAGCCAAGACTACAAGGTTTTCTAGATATACATTCATGTCATCTGCAAACAGAGAGGGTTTGACTTCCTTTCTTCCTGCTTGGATGCCCTTTATTTCTTTATCTTGGCTGATTGCTCTGGCTAGGGCTTCCAATACTATGTTGAATAGAAGTGGTGAGAGAGGGCATTCTTGTCTTGTGCCAGTTTTCTTTCCACCATAAAGACACATGCACGTGAATGTTCATTGCATCAGTATTCACAATAGCAAAGACATGGAATCAACCTCATCATGCTCATCAATGACAGGTGAGGTGTCAGAGACCCACAAGCTAGAGAACCAGAAGGTGAAGCTGACCAAAGAAGCAGCTCGGGCTAAGATTGAACAGTTCTGCCTATAGAGGGAGGAAGAGTTCAAGGCCAACGAAGCCATGGCACTAGTATCCCACAGCAGCTGCAGCACTGAAGTGGAGAGGGTGACCCAGAGACTTTACTCCAGATCTACTTCCCACTGGGCAGGTATGAAGTCTTGGATAACCTCTCAGCCTTTGTCTGCAACATCTGGCCAGAAATCTACAAAACTACAGCATAAGTGGATAGGAGAAGAAAGAATTGCCTGTTTCATGGATTGGCATTTTACATGCATTCATAAAATATGGAGCTTTAGCAAAGCTCGAATTCTATTTTTATGAAAAGGCATTAAGTTCTTTCTGTATATTATGCATTAGGTCCCTTCACACTTTGGAAAGTAGCAAATCTAGCTTCTTTGTACTGACATAGAAGTTATCTAAAGATTTCATCTTTTTAACCTCATATGTCTTAGAAATTTAATGGGTATATTGTCTTCTGTTTCCTATGCCTTTTGGCTAAAGCAACATTGACGTATATGTTGCATAGAATTCACATAGTACGAATTCTCAGAGAACTAAAAGCAGAATTACCATTCAATCTAGCAATCCCAGTACTGGGGATCTCATCTAGTAAGTCAATTTTCTGCTGCAACTTTAACATTTTTTATGCTTATTAACTCTTGAGTTTTGAAGATATTTAGTATCTATCCATTCTAGACATCTTTCTCTCCCCAAGCAATACTGACATATATGTTGCTTGAGCCAAAAGGTATATCTAGTAAAAAAAATTATTTGAAGAAAGAAAGATGTCATGTGTTTTTCCCCCTAATGCTGTGTTGAAGGTCAAGGGCTTTATCGCTGAAAAAGTCACAAATAGTTATTTGTAACGTGTGAAATGGCAGCCAGCCTTCAAGTAGTTCATTCCTGCTGATGGTTAGAAAAAGGAATGCTAGTATAATTGTTTGGGTTGCTTTTAGTTTCTCTTAATCAAAATTGCCAGATGACAGAATTTGAGAGTTTGTTACATGTTATTAGTTGGTGTACCAGTAATCACTTTAAAGTAAAGACTCTTTGGCATGCAAAAAATGGACAAAGACTTGAATAGACACATCTTTAAAAAATACAAATGGCTAATAAGCACATAAACTGATACTCAACATCTCTAGTCACTAGGGAAATGCAAATAAAAACTACAATAACACACCACCTGACAACATTAGGGTGGCCACTATCAAAATAGCAGAAAATAGCAGATAACGGCAAGGATGTGAAGTATTTGGAACCCTTCTGCGCTGTTGGCGGGAACGTAAAGTGTTATAGCTGCTGTGGAAAACAGTGTGGTTGCTCCTTAAAAATTAAATACAGAATTACCATGTAATCCAGTGGTTCTACTTCCAGATATATATACCCAAAAGAAGTGAAAGCGGAGTCTTGAACAGATATGTCTACACCTATGTTCACAGCAGCATTATTTACAGTAGCTAAAACACGGAAACAATCCAAGTGTCCATTGACAGATGAATAAATAACAAATGTGGTATACGCATATAATTGAATATTATGCAGCCTTAAAAAAGAAGAAAACTCTGATATATGCTAGAACACGGAGGAAACTTGAGGGCATTATGCCAAGTGAAATAAGCCATATTCACACACAAAAATGACTGTATGATTCCACTTATATAAGGTTCCTAGAGTGGTCAGAATCATAGAGACGGAAAATAGAATAGTGGTTACCAGGGACTGGGGGAAGAAGAAATAGGAATTGTTTAATGGGTATACAGTTTCACTTTCACACGATGAAAAGAATGTGGCAGATGATTATGCTGGTGATGGTTGCAGACATTACAACTGCATTGAATACTGCTGAATTGCACACTTAAAATCACTAAGATGGCAAATTTTATGTGTATTTTGTCACAATGAAAAACTTGGGGAAAAAGTAGTCAGATATAAAGTCCATCAAAGGAACTAAGAAGAAAGTCATCAGATAATTAGAGTGGAAGAAAAAGAAATAAACCTTAAAACCAAAGAGAGAAAGAATTTGGATAAAAGCCTATTGATCTGAGCCATATTAAAAATCAGAGATTCAACATTACTGTTCCGAGGCGCATGGTGTTACCTCTCTGAATGAAAAGGAGGCAGCTATACTTTCTGATGTCGTAATTAACACACGTTTGTTTAATGAGATTTACATGCAAAATTCTTGAATGGTGGTAAAGTGAAGCCTATATGAAAGTATGATAATGACACTTTATCTTTTTCTTTGTAAAAGGATACAAGCACAGAACGTGTAGGTTTGTTACATAGGTACACCTGTGCCATGGTGGTTTGCTGCACCTATTAATCCATCATCTAGGTTTTAAGCCCCTCACGCACTCGCTATTTGTCCTAATGCTCTCCATACATTTTACTTAACCAACAGCTAACAGCCCAGTTAGAATGAAAAGTTATGTGAGAGAAAAGGAGTTTAAGTTCACCAGCAACCAAATCTCCAAGATTGTAATGGTAATCATAATGTTTTATAAATCAAAAAATAAGTGATATAACCAAGATAGCTGGAACTGAGATGGGAATTTCTGTGGCATCTGATTAACTGCCAGGAAATGACTGATTTCTCTAGAAATCAAAATGAAAAAGGAAATCAAGTAGGTTGATAATATACACCACCTCAGATTCTATGACGCACAGTACTCACCAGTTCAACCTTCTAGTGGATGAATTAGCAATGTGAATACTCAGCATATATTCATGGTTTACAAGTAAGAAATTACAAACATTCTGTGAGTTCAGAGGATCTCAAAACAGTCCAAGGGACTAGCATAAAACACGGTGATCTTTAAGAAGAGCACACCTGTTACAATTAGATGCTGTCAAAAGCAGTGATTAGAACAGAGAGCGTTAAAAATCTGTTGTGTTTGGGTTTTGAGGACATTACCATTAGAGAAAGTTAGGAAAAGAGCCCTTGAACTCTTCTGACCTCTTTTTCTCCAGACAGAATGAACAATACAAAAACAAATGCTTAGAACACACTGAATAAAACATTTCCCAACCCAACTTCAAGTAAAAGTCCATTCAGATGAGTGCACAGCTAGCAACATTGAATAGACTTATGAAGTACGCTCGGACAAGAACAGCACCAAGTGTCCTCATGGAGTGAGATGGCAACTGAATTGCAGGTCTTGTGAGTCCAGTTCTCAGAGAAAAGTGGATTCATAATTCTAAATTGTTCCAGAAAAGAAAACTAATGAGAAGTTTGTTTCATGTAGGTTCTCATTGTCATATTTGTCAGGAGAACTAGAGAAACACAGTATATTTCTCTTCTTCTCAAAATGCAGACATGTCTGTGTATGGGACCATTCTGTGGCCAGCCAGCCCTTTTATTTTATTTTATTTTTTTTTAAGATAGAGTCTCACTCTGTCCCCCAGGCTGGAGTACAGTGGCCAGATCTCAGCTCACCGCAAGCTCCGCCTCCCGGGTTCACAACATTCTCCTGCCTCAGCCTCCCAAGTAGCTGGGACTACAGGCACCCGCCACCACGCCCAGCTAGTTTTTTGTATTTTTTAGTAGAGATGGGGTTTCACCGGGTTAGCCAGGATGGTCTTGATCTCCTGACCTCATGATCCGCCCATCTTGGCCTCCCAAAGTGCTGGGATTACAGGCTACAGCCACCGCGCCCTGCCCAGCCAGCCCTTTTATAAGGTTCTCATAACCTAAAATTCATAATTTGTGACCTAATCAGAGCCCATTTACAACATTCACTATTGGGGACTTGAACTCTTTGAATGAGAAAAGTGCCTCCTTCACATTAAAAGGCCAAGTTACAGTAATTTTCAACCTCTTCTGCAAGCATACCTTGATGATGGCCATGTAATTTAGTTACCTCATTAAAAGTAATGGCAAAAAGCACAATTACTTTTGCACCCACTAAATGCATGACTTTTTCTCCCTGAATCTCACTTGCTGGATTGTGGAGATACCACTGTGGATTCAGTTCAGTCTTTGGGATGTGAATATTAGGGCTCCTATTGAGGTTTCCTTATGTTGGCACATGAATGAGCAGAATCTACCCTCTGACCCAAACTCCCATGGAAGAGTTGACGCCAACACAGGTGGCTCAGAGCAGTGTTTTTAGGGTAGCAGAAGCTATCACAGCAGGCATACTAACCTGAAGAGACTGATGTGCTGCCCTTGACACCCTGAAGTTGGCCAGCCAGCTCCTTTCTGCCTATAAGAAGAGGCCATTTCCTCGTGAGGTCTCCAAAAGTTAGAATGCAACCAGAACATTATTTGGTGCACAAAACGCTGCCTAGATAGATGTTTTTATTTGTAATTTTTATGTGTAGAAACGAAATTAATAACGTTTGTCTCTTTCTAATATGTATGTCGGTGTGTATATATATGTGTATGTGTGTTGTGTATTTTTGTGTATGTATGCACATTCCAGCCAAACTCTCACCAGCTGCTGTTCTATTATCCCATATTTTGACATTTATTTACAGCAAATGGTTTATCCATCTGGCCATAAGGAGAACTTTCATAAACATGAGCATCTGACCATAACATTACTCACATTGCGTTTGTGTTCAAAACTGTCCCCAAACCCTTCTTTCTTAATATTTCATGTTGTATTTTTTTAAAAGACATTATATAATTATCTTCTACTTGTCCAAAAGACCTGTGACCACAGTTGCCCAGGGGATTATTGATTTTGGAAGCAACTTTCAAATTTTAAATGAAGAATGTCATTTAACTTCAGAATAGAAGGTAGGCTTAACGTTCATTATAAAACAGACATGATCCACTCTTTGAAAATAGCATAAAATGCTGGGTCAGCCTTCATCACTTCTGTGATTTGATTCAGTGAACTGTGGCCATAAACTTCAAAGGCACGGGGACAACTTGGAGGCAGTTCAACGGATAGCACTGGAATCAGAGTTTCAGAGCTGGAAGGGACACTCGGATCAATGCATTCTCCTAACTGCACAGAGGAGAAATAGATAGATTGTAAAGATAGCTAAAGAAAATATTCTCAGAAAAGGAGTTATTTGTTGTGTTAAAAGACAAAATAATATCTTCCAATTACAAATATGTAGATGAAAATAGAGTATAAGGATGTCTTTGACACTACCCACCACACCACATACATACACACACACACACAATCACAATCATACTCACATATAACAGCAATATATACCCCAATCAAGACAAAAAAGTGGAAAGAAATTATGCTGGAAGTTGAGCCAAATGCAAATAAATTAGTAAATATCCAAGGATGTGAGCTGTTGTTCTGACTATCTGAAGAACTTAAGCATTGAAATCTTTACTTTTTAGTGGTGAAAATATTACAAATATTTGCATGGCAATTTTAGATTTCGAAAGACTTTTTTCCATATTTCATTAAGTTGACACAATAATCATATGACACAGGCATTAATATTCACATTTGTCATACATGAAAACTGAAGGTCAGAGAATATGTAATTTAACAAAAACTGCACAGTTTGTAAGTGACAGTATCAGAAATCTATTTAGGTGTTCTGATTTAAGATATTAGCCATTTCTTTGTGTCTAGTGAGCACTTCTTTGGAGGTAAAGAATAGTGATTTAAAACAATACTTTGGAAAAAACGGGTCCCTTTAATGACTTTCTTAAAAATAGCAAATGTGGAAACAGGACAAACTAACTGGAAAAGGGGGCTCATCTAGCACTACCTTTTCCTAGAACCGGCAGAAGTGCTTTGGTATCCCTTGATGATAGCACTGCCCTGAAGTGCTTTGGTATCCCTTGATGATAGCACTGCCCTGAGTGTGTGACAACAGAAGAGATAACAACATATCAGCATATCAAGAGATAACGTGCATAACAACAACCCATCCTAAGCCAAGGCTGGGTTTTAGAAAGGTTGCCGAATCATTAAAAAAAAAAAAAAAAATGGAGTGCTTTACTTCCAACTATGTGGTCAATTTTGGAATAAGTGCGATGTGGTGCTGAGAAGAATGTATATTCTGTTGATTTGGGGTAGAGAGTTCTGTAGATGTCTATTAGGTCCACCTGGTGCAGAGTTGAGTTCAATTCCTGGATGTCCTTGTTAACTTTCTGTCTCGTTGATCTGTCTAATGTTGACAGTGGGGTGTTAAAGTCTCCCATTATTATTGTATGGGAGCCTAAGTCTCTTTGTAAGTCTCTAAGGACTTGCTTTATGAATCTGGGTGCTCCTGTAATCCTAAGCCAAGAGAACAAAGCTGGAGGCATCACGCTACCTGACTTCAAACTATACTACAAGGCTACAGTAACCAAAACAGCATGGTACTGGTACCAAAACAGAGATATAGACCAATGGAACAGAACAGAGTCCTCAGAAATAATACCACACATCTACAGCCATC
>NW_016819796.1:255509-265090 GCF_001698545.2 Rhinopithecus bieti | reverse complement strand
ATTCCTCAAGGATCTAGAACTAGAAATACCATTTGACCCAGCCATCCCATTACTGGGGATATACCCAAAGGATTATAAGTCATGCTGCTATAAAGACACATGCACACGTATGTTTATTGCGGCACTATTCACAATAGCAAAGACTTGGAATCAACTCAAATGTCATCCATCAGTGACAGACTGGATTAAGAAAATGTAGCACATATACACCATGGAATACTATGCAGCCATAAAAAAGGATGAGTTCGTGTCCTTTGTAGGGACATGGATGCAGCTGGAAACCATCATTCACAGAAACCATCACAAGAACAGAAAACCAAATACCACATTTCTCACTCATAGATGGGAATTGAACAAAGAGATCACTTGGACACAGGAAGGGGAACATCACACACCGGGTCCTGTTGTGGGGAGAGGAGGGGTGAGGGATAGCATTAGGCGATATACCTAATGTAAATGATGAGTTAATGGGTGCAGCACACCAACATGGCACATGTATACATATGTAACAAACCTGCACGTTGTGCACATGTACCCTAGAATTTGAAGTATAATCATAAAAAAAACAGTTTAGGTTTTCAAATGATAAATTAAGTTGTTTGGGAAAGAAGACTCAAACCTACACGGTTAATCCCAGGTAAATTAGTGGTGTCTAGTGGAGGGAACATAGGTTTGAGCACAGTCAGATTCATAATCAAATCCAGGCTTAACTCTTCACTCTTGGGTGCACTGCTCTATTTATTATTTGCTTTCACTGAGCCTCAGTTACACCATTTATAAATGGTGGGAAGTGCCTGTTTCAAAGGGCTACTCTGAGGCTCAAAGGAGATTGCTTGTGTAAACTGCTTTCTAGCAGCCCCTGCAAGAATGCCATTCTGTTATTTTGTGTAGTTATGCAAAAGACCTCAACCCGATGCAGACATACTTAGGGTTAGAGTGTTAGCATTAGAAACAGAGTTAGGGTCAGCATTAAGGATTTAGAGATCTTTGTTTTCTTCTCTTAATAATTAGAATGCACAATTACTTTATTTCTTTTGTGAGTATCATATGACTTACATGCCCAGCAACAGTGACCAACACAACTAAGTTGTTTAAAAATGTTTTTAATGTTACTGAATTTCCTGCTGTCCAGTTATTGTCTAGTGCCAAAAACTGCATGTCATAGCTTTTCTCTAGAACTCACTAAAAGAACAGCTACAAAATATTTCTACATCTGGAGAATTCATGTGTGGCATGAGAGTTTAAGTCCTGCATATATGAGTGAATAATGATCCTCCCACATCTGAACAAGCTGTGCAAAATGCTCCAACTCTATACCTCCTGTACTGCTATTTTTCTACAGACAGTGATGTGCTATAAAATAACAAATTATTAAGAATTTGATTATGGTCTTGAAAATAGCCTGAATTTAGATTATTTAAACTTTATTTCTATTATTTAAAATCTATGCATGTTCAAGTACCCTTTGGCTAAGCTACCAATGAGGGTAGGAATTAATATTTATCGAGCATCTACTGTGAATTAAATATTCTTTATGCATTAGCACTGAATTCTTACCAGATCACATATCAGTATTCTAAGTTATAGATAGACCCAGTAATTGAATGGCTCAAACATAATGCATGCTCATTTCTTGCTTACGTAAGCTACTGGGTGGGTTTTTATGATTACAGCTCTCATCCAGGCCATCATTTAGGGTGAGCTCCTTTCATCTGATGGCTCTGCCATCCCCTACTGCCTCATGATCATTTGAATCCAGTTAGAAGAAGGGAAAATGTCATGTTGAAGGTTTTATGGCCAGGTCTAGAAATGGCACACAGCCCTTCCACTCCCATTCTGCAGGACAGAATTAGTCACGTGTCCATACCCAGTACAAGGGATGCTGGGAAATGTTTTCTACTTATATCTAAAGAAAGAGTACCTTAGGCTCATAGCGTTAAATAAATAATTTGTGGTAATGACCAGGTTTTGGGCCCAGGCTTATCTAACTCCAAAGTTCATGTTGTTTCTGCTACCATAAGCTGCCTATCAGATTTTAAGACTTATATTTCTACCACACTACAGCTCAAAATTTGTTGTACATTTTCTCCTGTTCATCCTGTTACTGAAGAAGTCATAATAAGTGACTCCTAAATTCAGTATTTGTAGATATAAAAATTTCTATTGCAAGTGTCTACTTCTCTTTTGATCTTTTAAGTGTGCATTCTAGAAGAGAAACAAATCCACCAATGTTTGTATCAAATATTAAATGAGGGTTACCTAAGACCCAAAAGGCTTGGATCCTCATCTTTCACTCAGGAAAATGTGAGGGTGTACTAAGAGCAGAAATGCAAGCATTCTACATAAAAATAAACACAACCTGCAGTTAACTTCAAGTATAATTGTGTGGAAGCCACAGAAATGCAGTTCTCAGCTCTGATTCAGCTGATTCATCCCTGCGGGGAGCACAGCAAGCATGGCTAACAGGCAGCCCCAGCCGACGACCCCCGTCGGGATCTCCGCTGCAGGCACATGGAGACCACACTTCCCTCAGGATTCTCCCAGGCAGACACAGAAGGGACACGAAGGAAGTCCAATCCTGCCGATCCAACAGAACCCTCTGATGGGAATCTTTGGCTCAGGAACTCCACATCACTCTGACCAAACATGCTGAGAACAGCACTAGGGTTTGAGAGCCTTCTTGTCAGATCTCCCTTCCTCCCATCCCTCATTTAACATTGTTCGTCTCAGGCCTGCAATGCCGTACACAGGCCTACCAACTCCTGCTCTTTTATTCTTACGTATTTGTCTCAATAAATCTCTTGCTTGTCTAATCCTTTCTGAACATTTATTTCTGAGAGGACTTAAATTGATGCAAATATTAAGTTGAACTATGTAGATGCTAAAAGCGCATCAATTTATAAATATACACACTCATATACATACATTTACAGTGAGAGAGAGGGATGGCTAAGCCCAAAAGTCAGCAAAATGCTTGAAACAACAACAACAGCAAAAAAAAAAAAAAAAAAAAAAAAAAAAAACAGGAATAATCTCACTAAAGTCAGGAACAAAACAAGCATAACTACTATAAAAGCCATCATGTAATGTTGTAAATGAGGAACTAAGCAGAAATAAAACAAAATAAAAAGAATTACAGTAATAACAATTCAAAGTAAAAAGACTGTTAATTTTACCTGATCTGATTATGCCTGAAAATCACAAAGGGTAATAAAACATACTGCAAGCAGTAAGTTCATAAAAATTGCAGAAAACGAAAGTAATACTAGTGTTAAAAAAAAAAATCAGTTGTTTTATCCGTGCAAACAATAGCCAGTCAGAAAGTATAATAGAAGGAAAGGTCCTATATGATAAAAATCTATTATAAAGCCCTTAGGAATAAATTTAATAAGATCTGTGTAAATCTACATGAAAACAATTTTACAACACAACTGAAAAACAAAACTTAAGAACTGAACAAAAGACACTATGTGTTCATGGAAAGGAAGGCTCAACATCGCACAAGAATTATTTCTCTGTTAAGTTTATTTGCTCCTTTGAAAGGTACCCAATAAAATGCCACAATTATTTGTAATCAGGACAGTGATTACAACATTAATACAGATAAATAAACAATGTAGTGAAGAAATATTTGAAATAGAAGAGCAATGACGAATTACTGGTTTTAATAGATATCAAATTATAAGGCATTAATAATAAAAATTAATATGGTATTGATGTATATATAAGCCATCAAACGTCATTCAGAATCTAGAAAACCTAGCAAAATCCCAATTCGAAAAAATTTCCTTTTAAAAAAAGGGAATTTAGTGTGAGGTAAATGTTGTTTCCACCTTGTAAAATCAGTAAGGAAAAGGGGACTACTAAAATTTGTAAGAATAACTACGTAGACATTTGGAAAAAGCATAAAGTTAGATTCATATGCCACACTCTACACCACGATAAATTTCCAGTGATCAAAATTCTATGTGAATCAAGCTGAGAAACTACTAGAAGAAAACATAGCTAAAGTCTTCATAATACTGAAATAAGAAAAGTCTTTTTATTAAGACTCAAAACTCAAAAGCCATAAATCTAATAAATTTAAACACATAAGAATCAAAATTTCCTTAAGGTAGAAAGTTTATGCAAAACAAAATGAAGCTAAGTGCAGCTAACTGTCAGGGAACAGGGAAAGGGACTGAAGGGTGCTCAAATTTTCCACTAGGGTCAAGCCTGGTTAATTAAATTAATGAGAAACCAACCCAAATCCCAATAGGGAGGAAATGAACAGACAGTTCACAAAAAAGAAAATGGAAATGATGCTAAACACATGAAACAATGTTCAGATTTACATATAATGAGTGAAATGCTAAAACTGAATTCAAATACATTTTTCTCCAGATATTTTTTAAAAATCTATGTTTTGATAACTGACTCTGGGCTATGGTTTGAATGATGTTGATTGCTCCAAATTTCATGAAACTTGACCTCCAACGCCACGGTATTAGGAGGTTTGGTCTTTGGCCGGTTACTGAGTCATGAGGGTACTGGCCTCACAGGTGGGATTAGCTGCACTCATCAGAGGACTTGACGGAGAAAGTTTACCCCTTTTAGCCCTTCCACTCTTCTGCCTCATGAGGATGTCACAAGAGAAGGTGCTATCTACAGAGCAGGCCCTTGCCACACATCAAACCTGCAGGCACCTTGATCTCAGCCTTTGCAGCCTCCAGAACTGTGAGAAATAAATTTCTGTTCTGCATAAAGTACCTGGTCTCAGGTATTTTGTTATAACAGCAGACTCAGACAACCTGCTATGAGGTTATAGGGAAACAGGTGCTTTCATATATCGCTGGGCTAAATTAGTACCATGGTTTCCGAGGGCAAGTTGGCAATGTCATCATTATGAAAATGGACCCAGAAATTACATCTTGGGAATTTAACTACACAAATATGAAATGATGTAAGGCTCTTTACTGAAGGATCCTTTATGGCCACCAATAGGAAACAACTCAGATGGTTAATAAATGATGACAACTTCTCACAATGCAATGTGATACTGCTTAAAGGGAAGGAATGAAAGAACTGTATCCAAACATGGAAATATTTCCTTCCAAAGTACTTCAAACAAAGACCAAGACATACAGTAACATGTGTGATATGATACACATGCCTTCTGGATGTTTAGAAAAGGAAATAAGAATGCACATGTGTGTATATGTGTACCCGCAAAACCTGCAAAATGAAACCCTGGAAGAAAACATAAGAAACTAATGACCATGGTTACCCACAGGGGGAGCAGTAAGAGGTGTGCAGATGAGGGATGAAAATGAAGGCAAGACCTTTTATTCTACACATTTTTATAACTTGATTCTGCATTCAATTTTTTGATCATCTATTCAGTTTCTATCATCATAAGAAGAGTACCAGAGCAAGCAAAGGTTAAAATATATATACTCATTTATTTCAAAAATGTTTATTCAACAACCACAGTGTAGCAAGAGCTGAACCAGGCAACGAAGAATAAAAGATGACAATTCCAGTATTTAAGGAGCATACAATCTAGTGAAAGAAACTGACAAGCAATCATGACCTAGATTGAAAACTTGAATGATTGAGCAAAGGAAACTGCACCAGTAGAAACAAAAGTCAAAAGGGAAAGCCACTTTAAGAAATAATATAGATGATAGGAGATATTCTACGATTTGATGAAAGGAAGGATTTATGCAAATTGAAAATTCCATCAGTTAGTGGATAAAAGACTGGCATTCATAAAGGACTCCAAAACTGGATTTTGAGTGTTATTCTGAGGCTGAAATTCTAGGAGAGAAAGCAAAAAGAGAAGGGAATTCATAGGAAATCCTAGCCAATGTCCACATGTATTGGGTTTCGGACATTTTTCCTTTCATTGAAATTTCCATTCAAGATTCTGTCCTGAAAAAAGTAGCCTCAATAAACATAGGATTGAAGTATTTTTCATATACAACTAAACAAAAGGCTTAAAACTCATAACAGTCTCTGTCAAAACATCTATCTCTTTAAAATAATAATTTTAAAATCCACAGTAAGATAAGTAGTCTGATATGATATTCCTGAAGCTGTACATCTGACATCTGGTGAGATGTCTAGTACCATTTTATGATTTATGATACAGGAAATCTGAAGTTCCTTTGGATATGGTATGATTCATGTAAAAAAGACACTTTGATTCAAATCCATTTACTTTTATTTTTGATCATTCAGAGAAATTATTTCATGTCAAATATTAATTCTTCCAAGAGCCATCTGGTAGGGCACAATGCTAATGAGGCCAAAGTTGCTGGTTCAATCCGTACACTGCAGACAGGCGCCACAGAGGGAGAAGCTTTTTTTGTATGCACCTCTAATCAAGTCCAGCTGTCTTCCAATTTTGACATTGGGCACAAAGGGACCCAGGTAAGAGAAGGTGAATTCCTGATGAGGAATCATCATCCACAAAAAGTAGCAGAAATTTCTTAGTTAATCTTACATCTCACAGCATGACAGGCTGTGGACTCAGTCATCTACATTTGTCCTTGACGGGTTTTTTTAATGTAAGACAAGATTATTCAAGTAAGCATATCACAAATGATTCATTCAACCAGGATAAAGGGAAAATGCAAGGTAATGCATGCTCAGTGCAATTGAATTCCTCCAATTTCTCCTAGGCACCGTTATTGTCAACCAGATAATGCTGTCTTGCTCCTGTTTTAAATCAGAATGTAACTTTACCACGCAGGAAAAGAAACTCACAAACAAAATGCATTTTCAGACTCCATCAAGAGTTCTGCCAAGCATAGAGTTTACAAGTGTAACAATGGCAGCTGTTCCCACTAGTAAGAACAGCTGGGAAAAACAGAACTAGAGTCATTATCTCTCAGATTATGATCTGCTGGAACAATGCCCAAAATATCACCACTGACACTGAGTGACAGCATTTAGCCTCTGATAACCCCATTTAAATTTTCATTTCATTCCACTAAAATGCATTAACAGTGTCACACATTCAAGAATAAACAAAGCATTTCAGAATTATTCCAACAATATATGTGGAAATCTATTTTCTTTTAGAGACTTTGAACTGCCTGTATTCAAGATTAGCAAATACCTTAGTCACTTCATTCCCCTGGGAGACCACCATCTAAAGGAGCACACTTTTTTGGAAGAGAATAAAATGGCTATGTATTGTTAAAGCTATCCAAGAAATACAATACAGTTTTGATTATTAGATACACACACAGTTAGAAATCGGCACCACAATGTCCAGAAGATCGAGGATAGAGAAACATCCTGTCAATCTTATGCTCTATGGGCATGAATGAGGATTATGAATTCAGAAAGTAAGTTACATTTACAAACCACTCGTGTATACAGAATAATAAATCTATGTGTGACTCTGCAAGAAAGCAAGTAGAATATAAAATAATAAAAAAATAATAGCCTCTCTATGAAGGAGAAGCTATAGGAATGACAAAGATAGAAGGCAAATGAACAAGAGGATGTCCTAGAAGTCAAGTACAAAGAAACCCTGCTGAGGAGTCAGCAGTGGTCCGTGGCATGTGATGGATGACTCTTCATTTGTACTGCATATGGCCTTAACATCTTTTCAGAAAGTACGAGCAAACAAATGTAAATACTATAATTGTGAGTGCACCATTATAGAAGATAAAACTCCAAAGAATGACTTAAAGGAATTAGAAAAGAGAGCAATGCATTGTGTAAAAGAAATATTTATTGTTTCCTGTTATTGAGAATATCACAGAGCAAAGAACAGTCCACCCAGTATCAGGTAGCTGCAGAGATTACTCTACTACCTGCAGAATGGCTATGAAAGAGTAGATTCTGCAAATATTTGATATTAAAAAATTAAAATCTATCTGGAAAATTAAGACAGGAAAAAAAACCAGGTAGTGTCTGTAAACATCATGCATCCCCTTCTGCTTCTGGAATTCCATGTTTAATAGAAAATTTTAATTCAAACACTCTAGGTGACCGATGAGGTTACAGTGACATAGATGATACCCTAAAGCACGAGTTTCAGAATCAGGAAGAACCCAGATTTATCCCGTAAGTCATAATTGTCAATGTTTTTCAAGTGGTTCCCACATGCTCAGGAAGTTTTTGGTGGGCTGCACGTGGATTGTTTTCTCACAAAATTCTCCCAACCACCCTAAGGTTTCTTATTGTTATCCTCGTTATATAGATGAGGAAAATCTGCACAGCCACGTTAAGTAATTTGGCTAAGGTCACGGAGTTGGTAAGTGGTAAACTAAAATATCTCACTTCCTCCAAAATGTCACTATCTGGGTGACTACAAGTCGCTACACTTCTTGGCATCTCACCATGTTTTTCTGTACAATATGAATGAATCTCATGCCCTACTCTCAAGGGTGTTATGGGAGAACATCAAAACCATTGCCTTCTATAAAACAATGGTTCAACGCTGCTGACATCTTTATGACCATCATTAAAGATTATCAAGGACTTGAAACGAAGAGAGAAACAATAACCTTCTTAAATGTCTAAAATGAGGAAACCCTCTTGATTGCAGCTGACTGATAGCTGGGGACTCTTGTAAAGCCGTCTTCTGTTTACATTGTATGGAAAAGCAGTTACTTGTCCTGAGTTCCACACCTTCCTGCTGTAACCTCCCACTGCGACTTCTCTTTCCCTCCGTATTGATCAAATAAACCAAGAAAGTTCTACATACTAGAGGTGCTAAAGAGAGAAGGCAGTAGGTCCAGATATGGGGAAGGGGCTGGATAGCTGTATATATAATTATTAATTGACTATATTTCTTTCTGCAGGGACCAAGGGAGCCTTAACGTTCCCCTCAGTTTAACTCAACTTTAGTCAGGTGTCTTCCTAACTCTAGGCCCCTGACCTCCTTTTCATAGAAAACTGTGCTCTAGAACACTTGCAATCGGAAACTCTCTCTGCCTCTTTAAGATATAAATCTTCTCCAAACCTCTTGCAAGGTTTACAACTCAGGAATGTCTTTTTCAAGGACCTGGGAGCCATCATTTTGAAATGGCATCATCAAGGAGAAGCCCCTATGTCCCACTCTCTGTGAACGGGCAGAGCCAAATTTCCATCAGCACCACTTGGGACCCACAGGTGGCCTGACCCCACTGACCAACCTCCCCTGTCATGTCATTCAGTACTTTTCCACTAGTTCACCCCAGTGTTTAAAACCTCGCCCACCTTTCATTTTAAGGGTGTGGAGTTTAGTCTCCCAATTGCAATAGTCTTGAATAAAGTCTTCCTTGCTTGTTTAACTCTGTCTGTTGCAAGTTTTCTTTGAAAGTGGTGGATTTTACAATCACTTGAGAGAGCAGAAACTAGGCAGAAAGAGGAAAGAAAAATATGTACTGGATTTTCTGATGAGAGGAAAAAATGGAGGCTGCCTTAGTGTAAGCTTTTTATGTAGAAGTGCCAGCACCTCCAAGACATCTTGATTGGGTCATGAAAGGAGTCATCCCTGAGCATGCAGACATCACGGGAAGAACTGAAGGTGAAATACGGGGTGGACAAGGCATGAAAAATAAATGATAATAAATTTATAATTTAAATATGTATATTTA
>NW_016819796.1:227764-255171 GCF_001698545.2 Rhinopithecus bieti | reverse complement strand
TTATAATACATTTATAATTTAAATAAGGACAATTATAAAATTTATACTCTATAAGACTTTTATGTGGATTAAAATACATGAAAATGCATTTAAGTGCAAATTCAAGGCATATTTTTATGGAAATTTATATGTGGTCCTCTTGTCTATTTCATATATTTGGCTGTGACCTTGTAAAGACCTTAGCAACAATTCCTCCCTACTGCTTTAGAACTGTTAGGCAAGGAGAGGTCTATTGTGAACTCCTCTTCAAGTAACTGGGTGAGGTTTGGGGAGGAAAAAGGGTAACTTTCTAATGATCTGAAATTCTGAAATACTTAGGAGTATTTAGACCAGAGTAATATATTTAGGCCTAAATACTCAAAGGTTTCCCGGGAGAGTTTCCATCTTGATGGGCTAGTATAGATTTCAGAACTCTCAGTAAACATTAAAACCCAGTGCCTACCCAGGGTCATTGACGGAGCCTGGACAACAGAGCTGACCTTTCTTGGGGCAGATGAATCCTTTGAAAGTGTCTGACACTCCTTGCAAGAACAACACGTGCCTATACCATGTCGCTTCCACCAAGAGAGCTTTGGGTTAGAACTCAGATGAATTTATATTTAAATTTCTAGCTATGAGAGCTTGGGCAAACAAGACAACTTATTGAAGCTTTAGGTCCCTAATATATAGATTGATTGATAGGTGATTGATACAGAGAGAGTCCCTTTATTTGAGAGAAACAAAAATCTCTACTAAAGAGAGGTGTTGTGATGCTTACTGCCATATGTGGCACAGAGAAGGCATTCAGTGTAGGCAGCTTCTATTGTCATTATTACTGTTACTATTGTGATTTTTCTAATTTTTTGAATTCCCATTTACCAATGATAAAAGTCCCACCTCACTTGACTTTAGGTTCCTGGATATGTGTGTGTGTTCCTCAGACAACCAAAGTGTGATTTTACTTGTCAGAGAAGGGAATTTCAAGGAGCTTTGGGCCTAGATAAATTAATGTCTTCTATGCAGCATTTATGATAATGATACGTATACATGATTTTCTCAGTAAATGCATTTGAATGACTTTCCAAGTTTGATGCTGTATTAATTTGCTAGGGCTGCTATAACAAAGTACCATAGACTGAGTGTCTTAAACAAAAGAAATGTGTTTCACAGTTCTGAAGACTAGAACTCCAAAAGCTGGGTGCTGGCAGGGTTGGTTTCTTACGGAAATGCCTCTCTCTTTGAGGGTTGGTTTCTTATAGACAGGCCTCTCTCCTGGTCTTGTAGATGGTCATCCTCTCCCCGTGTCTTCATATAATCTTCCCTCTGCATCCAAATTCCCTTTTCTTATCAGGATGCCCATCTTGTCAGATTAGAGCTGACTCTAGTGATCTCATTTTCATTTAATTCTTTCTATAAAGACTCTGTCTCCAAATATGGACACATTCTGAGGTACTGACCCCAACGTGAATTTTGCGGGGGACACAGTTTAGCCCATAACACATGACTTAATTTTATACATGTCTATTTGATCTAATTTTATACTTAGTGGCCTTTTATTTTCCACCTCATCAACTATATTTTCCCAATATTTATAACTTTTGATCATTATTAATTATTGAAACACTTTTAAATTTAATCTGATACAAAAATGCCCTAGACCAGGTACCAGGTAGAGCAGGCTGGGATCTCACATAAGAATATATGGTAGAAAGAATTAGAATTTTATTTCATAGAGAGTAAGCCCCAAGTATTTTATTTCTTTATAACCTCCAGTGTCATGCAGCAAACTCACAGCACGTGCCTGTGGGAAAGATGAGTGAGTCAATGAATGAATTAGCAGGATTCAAAGAGCAACAGCTGACATTTATAATCCCTCTTCTTCTAAGCACACAGAGTAATCGTGTTGCCTTGTTGAAGACTCTTTAGAGTTGCCTGGCTGGGGAATCTTTAGTTTGAGAGACAGCCTGGGGACTCACCCTCATCATGGAGTAGCCTGAACTGCATCTTGAGATTTGCCAGTGTTTGCTGAGCAATGTGAGCATTGCTCCAGCAGTGTGAAGTTACGTCAGGGAAGTAAAAAGCCAAGGTCTCCAGTAGACCCTGGGGAGAATGAAGACAAGAACATCACACCATTTAAATGATTAAAGCAAGAAATTTAACAGTGAAAAGTGATATGGCATTGCATTTTCCCTTTAAAAGGACAAATTCTGTTTACTTTGACCAAGAGCAGGCTTGGTCAAATTTAAAAACAGGGTGGTGATCCAGTTTATACCAAAATACCAATATATTCAAATAATAAAGTAAATTAGCCCTTCTGATAAAAATAATATCTTATCAAATGCTAACCACTGTGGCATATCTACAAAGAGAACATTGCATAAGTTCAAAATTGTCCAATTTCATGGAGAAAGCTTTTTATTTAGTTTCTTAAACACTCGTAGCTTCCTTAACTCTACAGTTTATCCCATCTATAATTTTCAAATCCCTATGTATTCATTTTCCACTATATCTTTTCCACTTGAGAACTGAATAATTAAGATAGATACATATGTACATGATATCTAGATAGACACATAAATATCCATAGATAAAATAATAAAAATCCTAATCTCTAGCTAGATAAAGAGTATTGTTCCCAGTACACATTTCAGTTATCTTAAATGTTTGCTTTTTTTTGTGGGTTTATTCTTTGGGTGGGAGTGCCTTGGTTTTGTTTTATTTTAACAAAGACAAAAGAGAAAGAGGAGAGAAAAGATAATTGCACATTCTAAGTGTTTCATCAGAGTCTGAGAGTAGAGGCTGTGTTATGATTCCTGGTGGAAATCTGTTTTCATCACAAACCACCTCACAGTATGATGCAATTTATCATGATTGTCATCCTAGGCTCAAGGGAGAGCAGAAATAGAATTCCAGCAGCTCTGTGCATAAGGACCTATGTACTCAAGCGCATGGTTAAACCTCAGTGAAATCGTTGCCATCACTGGGTGCCAGCCACCGGCTACTGACAGTAGTTGGCCCCAACTACCCAACTTTTAAGAGGCTGGTTTGAATTTACATCAATCAATAAATATATATTTGGGGCAAAAATCACTCAAGTGCATAAACATACCACCCCAAACTCAGCAACACAATATTATATGCATTTCCAATTCTTTATGTAGACAGGGCGTTTTACAGTTAGTTCTTCCTTTTTTTTTTCATTTTTTTTTTAAACTGCATTTTAATGCCCCAGGTTTGTTTAAACTTCTGTCAGAATGTTGACTCGGACTGAGATTTTATTTTTAATTCAGGAAAGAAGAGGATATAATGTCTTTAAAAGAAGAAGGAAATTCGGTGAGTTTTCTGCAATTAGCACCATAGAAGTCAGTTAAGATGCCTTCTGGAAATTTCCAATAGACAGGGGGTATGTTAGAACGACAGCAGGCAGCAAATGAAAACAGCACTTGGCAATTTGGGAATCCTTTTCTGTGACAAACTATCTGGTAGGCAACAATTTTGGCTTTCTCTAAACTCGTATAACTTGCTGTTATTTTGGCTGATTTTGATCATTAGCACAATTGCACATAGAGAACTGTCAGTAAAATTAACTTCGGGCTGAATTCACGCCTACTTTCCCACCTCATTCTACTGAAGTACTTTCAGAAATCCCATCCTTTCTTCTAGAAACTTTAAAGCAAAAAGAGCTAGAAAGGAAGGTGGCCAGACTGCTACACCTCCCCTCCCTTCCCATCATTATAGATCAAGCACTTAAAGTGAAGTTTAGACCTCAAGTCTATCTCTCCAATTCATGCTTTCCTATAGACTGGAATTTTTAGTTCAAGTTTATCTGGCTAAAATATAAGTACATATTCATATCACTAAATAGAAAGACAATGGTCCACAAATGTGCTCCACTTTCTGTTTCCTACCTTTAAAAAATTGTATCATTATCCAGTTGCTCAATTCATAGCCTAGGTCTTTTCTTCCTTCTCTTTTTCTATGGTAACACTTAACTCATCACTTTTTTTTTTTTTTTTTTTTCAAATTTTCCTTCTCCCATATCTCTTGTATCTGGCCATCTTTTCCATGTGCCAACAATATCCAGTTCAGACCTCAGTCATTCTTCACCTGTTTATTGCAATAGCTGTGAAGAAACTTTCTTCCTCGAGCCACCCTTACACACTAATTCTATGATGCAGCTAGTCATTTTTCCAACATGAAAATCTCTTCATGTCACTTTTACAAAGACTCCACATAAAAATCCAAATGACATGGGATAGTTAACAAACCCTTCATGACTTGTCTCCAGCAAACCTCTCCAGCCTCATTTGTCTCTTCCTTAACTAACCTTGAGCCCCAGTATTCGGCTACTCACAGGTGCACAGACCAGCAGCCATGGTTTCTTTACCCTCTTGTCATTTTCCCTGTGCCTGGAGCTTCGACCCTTCCCCTGCTTCAGTTCTTTCTCGGTTTCTTGTAGAAGTCAGTTCTTGCAGAAAACCTGTGACAGTAGAAAACTTGTGACTGTATCTCCAGCAGGGCACTGTGAATCCTGTGTACTCCTTAAATAATTTCTTGCAAAAGGGGCTTACTGTTATATTCCATCTCCCTCTATCTTAAAAGCTCCTTAAGAGCAGGAATTCTTTTTAATCATCATTTATTACTGAATCCTGAGTATATAATGTAACACCAGGGCCATAGAAATTTCATGCTTTATAAATATTGTTCAAAGAATGAATGAAGAGATGGCAGAGGAAGATGTCTTAGAAATCAATATTACAGTTGTGTTGCTGTTGCTATTGCTCCAGTGAGGTCTTGGGGAAATTATTCACCCCGATTGGATGGCTTCAGCTCTTTCATCTTTGGAGTGAATATTTAGTGAGGACAACCCACTTCTTAACTGAATCATATTGAGGTGGTAACAAGAATTCCATCCACATTTTTACTTTCCAGTGTTTGGGGCAAATTCAGTCACTTTGTAATCGTAAGTAGAAATTCAATAACTTGTTTTCTAATCAAAACTAGAAATCCATATAAATGCAAACAGTGAATGTTCTACCAAAATTACATACAAGTCAGCATTGAAAATAAAAAGTGGTTTTTTATACCTTAGGCGCTTAGAAAAAGATGGCTCTTATTTTTTAAATGGATTATGTTCTGCAATAAAGCATATGTTTTATATTTTCCTAGGCTACAAACATATGTCACAATGTACACTGTCTATTTGTACTATAAGTAGTTTGCTTTAAAAAATAAAAATATTGATTTTTAAGCTTCCTCTCCAAATCTCTATTTGGTTCTCGGGTTTTTTTGCTTTACTTCTGTGAAGAGATAGTTCATGCCACTTTGATACTTTCTAATTTTCTTCCTGTGCTTCTGAAAGACAACTATGCGTCTCCTTTTGTAAAGATATTCATTATGAAATTATAACATGGTATAGGTTGAGACATGACAGGATATTTCACTGACTATGGGGACAGTCAGTAATAGACCTCTTTATTATCCCAGCAGTCAAAGCCCGGCTTTAAAATGTCAAGTGTCTCTGCAATGCCTAATTCCAATTTACTGGGGAAGAGGAAGGAAAGATTAGAAAGAGATTAAATGTATGGGTGTTTAGTACCATGAAAAATTGAATTTATTAGAATTAAAATTATTATAAAAAAGGACCAAACCATGGTAGTTCTTGGAATGCCACCTTCTCATTTTGAACTTCTTGAGATGGAACATGAATTAGTGACTATCTAAGAAATCAGAAATTAGATATCCTGGGCCTTAGAAATTTTGGTTTTATATTTATAAAAAAAAGGACACATCCCAAGTTGTACTTACATTCTTAATCAATCATGTTTTAAAATATACAAACATAATTAGAAGGTGAGTAGGTAAATTGGATGCCTAGTAATCAACATTTAGTTATAATGTATGATGTCTTAATTAGTTTCCTTATAATTTAATTGATGAAAATTATTTACATGTACAAATAGCCACTGACTGTGAAAGCTAGTGGAGCCAAGATCCCACTTACATTATTTTCTCAACCAATAAACAAACAAACAAACAAACGCTTTTAGCAACCAAATTATTTTTGTAGTCTATTGTTTAGACATCTGTTCTGTTGACTATTACAGTGTGAGAATGCTGTACTAGGGAATTGAAAAACTGTTATTGTGAACAGTGGAGTTTCTCCCCCTCAGTACTACTGACATGTGGGATGAGAAGATGCTTTGTCTTGGGCAGCTGTCCTGTGCATTGTAAGATGCTGATCAGCATCTCGGCCCTGCTTCTGCCTGCTGGACACCAGGAGCACACCCCTCCCAGTTACAACATCCAAAACTGTTTCCAGGCATTGCCCCAGTTGGGCCACCGCTCTAGTCTCTTAGTGTTCTAAGTCGGGAATGTGCCATTTGTCATTATTTAAAGCACTCAGTGATAGTACAGCACTTAGTTAAAAAAAAAAAAAATGGGAAAGATATGCCTATAATGCTGTGCTAGATGGTCCAAGAGAAATAGGAACCCAAAGTGTAGAAAGCAGCAGGCCTGGAGTCGACCTAACAAATCTCAGTCTCTACAGGCTCATAGGCCAGCCTCTTCACTTTTTTTTTTTTTTTTTTTTTTTTTTTTTTTTGAGAAGGAGTCTCTGTTGCCCAGGCTGGAGTGCAGTGGCACTATCTCAGCTCACTGCAATTCAAGCGATTCTCCTGCCTCAGCCTCCTGAGTAGCTGGGACCACAGGTGCACACCACCATGCCCTGCTACTTTTTGTATTTTTAGGAGAGATGGGGTTTCACCGTACTGGCCAAGCTGGTCTCAAACTCCTGACCTTGTGATCCTCCTGCCTCGGCCTCCCAAAGTGCTGGGATTACAGGCGTGAGCCACCGTGCCTGGTCACCCTTCACATTTTTATCCCTCAATTTTCTACCATAAAAATGAATAATACTAATAATTCTCTCATAAGGTTGGGGTCCCAATCAAGGGAGTGAAAACACAAGAAGGACCAACGAACTACACAGATGGATGAGCCTGGAGGGCGTCATGCTAAGTAAAATAGGCCAGGTGCGGACACACAAATGCCGCATAATCTCACTCATATGTGCAACCTAAAAAACCAAACTCACAGAAGCAGAGAACAGGCTGGTGGTTACCAGGGCTGGTGGACTGAGGGTCAGGGGAAGATATTGATCAAAGGGCAAAAAATTCAGTTAGATAGGAAGAATATGTTCAACAGAGCTATTGTACAATATGATGACTGTAGTTAACAACAATGTGTTTTATAATTTAAAATTGCAAGACAACAGATTTTAAGTGTTTTCGCCATACACACAAAAATGAGTATGCAATTTAATGCAAATGTTTATTCGCTTAACTATTCCACAATGTATTCATGCAGCAAAACATGTTGTACATTATACATATATACTTTTATATGCCAGTTGAAAACTAAATAAATAATAATCTTAGCCAAAAAAAAGGCCAGCAAAGATACTAGCACATGAGTATTCAAAAATTTATTTTATTATTAACAAAACATGATTCAAAAGTAGTTCAAAATATTTTTTGCCACGCTGTTTGCAGGGAAAATTTCTTTTTATCATGGATCAAATGATTTTAGATAAATGGAGTCAAATTCTCCCACATAGCCCTTATAATTTCAGGAATTTATAATTAGTATAATTCTTCTTAGCCTTAGTTATTAAGAGGTAGTGTAAGCTAATGGTTAAGAACACGAATTTTAGAATCAGACAGATCTAGGCAAATAACCCTTCCTCCAGTGTGATTTTCTATGCCTCACGTAGGCATCAAACGAAACAAATCATCAAGCTGTAGTTTCGTTTTTGAATTTACTTTCTACTGATATGGGCTTGGAGGTAGCTCCAAGACAAAGAAAAAAAAATACTGATGCTTCAGAAACATTGAATTAACAGTGTTGCTTGAAAGTTAAGAAACAATAGAAAAGGAAAATAAAAGAAAAAATGTGTTAGTAGAGTAAGGAGAAGGGAAGGAAACGTACATTTAGTGCCCGCTACACACCAGAGACTACAGCAGCTTCTTCAGCAAGGACGATCTACTTAATCCTCACCATAATACACTGTTAGCTTCATTTTACAGAAGAGCATCAGAGGGGTGTTGTAACTTACTTGATAGCACACAGTAAGTAAATAACGGAATGAGAACCAGCACAGAAGTCACTCTGACTCCAGAACAGCTGTTTTTATATAGGACCATGGGCTGCCCAGATACACCCCAGTCCTGACAGTTACAGAACTGTTCTTTATGTCCAGCTCTTGCTGACACTACACAGAGAGAATACTGAATTTTAGCAGGTAAGAAAAAGCAATAGTTATCTTCACAAATGTTATCTCAAGGGAAGTAGCTGTATCGCTATGATTATTTCATCAGTTGGCTTAGGATACTAGCCTGTTTATGGAGATTAAATTCAATTTTAAAAAGGTTTCAGTGGGAGGCCGAGGCAGGCGGATCACGAGGTCAGGAGATCGAGGCCATCCTGGCTAACACGGTGAAATCCCGTCTCTCCTGAAAACACAAAATATTACCCGTGTGTGGTGGCAGGTGTCTGCAGTCCCAGCTACTTGGGAGGCTGAGGCAGGAGAATGGCGGGAACCAGGGAGGCGGAGCTTGCAGTGAGCTGAGATCACAAAAATTAAAAATGAGAATGCAAGTTTCTAAAATCCAAAACATTTCTATAAATGAAAGAGTCAAGGTGTCAAAGTACCAAAGTGATTAATTTTTTGTGTGGTTGGGGTAAACTCCTTAATGTTAATACAGTTTTGTTGTATTATAGAAAAATGTGTGACACCATTATCTTATACAAAAGATCTGTCCATTTTATAGATACAGCAGTCCCGGCCGGGCGCGGTGGCTCAAGCCAGTACTTTGGGAGGCCGAGACGGGCAGATCACGAGGTCAGGAGATCGAGACCATCCTGGCTAACACAGTGAAACCCCGTCTCTACTAAAAAATACAAAAAATTAGCCGGGCGTGGTGGTGGGTGCCTGTAGTCCCAGCTACTCAGGAGGCTGAGGCAGGAGAATGGAGTGAACCAGGGAGGCGGAGCTTGCAGTGAGCTGAGATCCAGCCACTGCACTCCAGCCTGGGCGACAGAGCGAGACTCCATCTCCAAAAAAAAAAAAATCAGCAGACAGCAGTCCCACTTATCCTCAGTTTTGCTTTCGAAACTTTCGTTTACTCGAGATTAACTGCAATCTGAAAATATTAAATGGAAATTTAAGAAATAAACAATTCATACGTTTTAAACTGCCTGCTGTTCTATGTAGTGTGATGAAATCTCACACTGTCCAATCCCGTTATGCCTGGAGCACGAATCCTCCCCTCTTCCAGAATGTCCCCACTGTGGATGTTCCCTGCCCGCAAGTCACTTAGCTGTCTCAGTTACCGGACTGACTGTCCAACGTCTCCATGCTTGAGGTCACGTCATCCTTATTTTACTTAATAAATGGCCTCAAAGTGAAAGAACAGTATTAATTTTTTAAAATTTCCTGAATTCACAATCCAGGAAAAAGATATTAATGTACTCAGAGAATTCATTCAAAATTGCCATTTGCAATCCCTAGCCCTATTCTCTGAACATAGTATTGCATAGGTACTCAGGGTACTTTCGAAACGAGCCATGTCACCAAAAGAAAAGTGACATTTGCTTTGTTATATTAAAACAACTTCAGAAGCATGCAGCAGCTCCTAAGATGAATTTCTTGGGATGGAATGGAGCAAGTTTTAATATTAGCTCTCACATATATTTGCACTTCATGATATTTATTACACAGCCTCAACTAATAAAAAAGTTTAAAAAATTAGAACTGAGGCTTTGTAACTCGGCTAAAAGCATGTCATTATAAGTGGTTTGTAGAATGAACTGCTTTTAGACTGATGCCCTTTAATGTTCGTATTTGTTTCATAAATTTGTCACCCAAATCCCTTGGTGAAATCTCCCTAATGTACACTGAACAAATAATGATTCAAGATGTAACTAATAAAATCTTCTCATTAAGAGGATGTCACTAACTGACCAAGAATATGTCACTTCATCAGCTCTGAAATCTTTAACAGATCAGTAAAATAAATCATACCAAGTGGATGAACGGAGAGTGTGGTTTCTTAAAAAATGCATCAAATGAATTTTATTTTCATCTAGTCAGATGGGTGATGAGCACTCAATGGGAGTAAAGATTGTTTTGGAAGGTGCAGATAAATTTCAATAACAATATCTGGGTGCCTGCAGTGTTGCTGGCAGTAGCTTATCCTAAGTATCTGCTCTTATTTTTTACAAACTAAAGATCATGTTTGGGATGAAAAGTTTTACAAAACACACCCAAGATTTGTTTTATGTGAATGAATAAATAAATGTATAAATAGGGATTTTCGTTTCATGCAGTATTTTAGAAACTTGGCCCTAGTTTGTTTGAATTTCTTCCCATCTAGAAGCGAATCTATGCTCTCACTCTTTGAACCTGGAGTCTGAGACTGTTTGGACATGGAGTACAGCAGAAGTGAGGCTGCGTTGGGTTTTGTACCCAGATCTTAAGACACTGGCAGCTCTTGAACAGAATGACCAGCACGTTGGTGGCTTTTCAAGGTGTGTTTCAGGTTACCTCACTCTGCTAGATTACCCAGCTTCTGTCACATACAGTCTTTATTATTATTATACTTTAAGTTCTAGGGTACATGTGCACAACGTGCAGGTTACATATGTATACATGTGTCATGTTGGTGTGCTGCACCCGTTAACTCATCATTTACGTTAGGTATATCTCCTAATGCTATTCCCGCCCCCATCCAGGTGTGTGATGTTCCCTACCCTGTGTCCAAGTGTTCTCATTGTTCAATTCTCACCTATTGGTGAGAACATGCAGTGTTNGTGAGGCTGCGTTGGGTTTTGTACCCAGATCTTAAGACACTGGCAGCTCTTGAACAGAATGACCAGCACGTTGGTGGCTTTTCAAGGTGTGTTTCAGGTTACCTCACTCTGCTAGATTACCCAGCTTCTGTCACATACAGTCTTTATTATTATTATACTTTAAGTTCTAGGGTACATGTGCACAACGTGCAGGTTACATATGTATACATGTGTCATGTTGGTGTGCTGCACCCGTTAACTCATCATTTACGTTAGGTATATCTCCTAATGCTATTCCCGCCCCCATCCAGGTGTGTGATGTTCCCTACCCTGTGTCCAAGTGTTCTCATTGTTCAATTCTCACCTATGAGTGAGAACATGCAGTGTTTGGTTTTCTGTCCTTGTGATAGTTTGCTCAGAATGATGGTTTCCAGCTTCATCCATGTCCCTACAAAGGACATGAACTCATCCATTTATATGGCTGCATAGTATTCCATGGTGTATATGTGCCACATTTTCTTAATCCAGTCTATCACTGATGGACATTTGGGTTCATTCCAAGTCTTTGCTATTGTGAACAGTGCCACAATAAACATACGTGTGCATGTGTCTTTATAGCAGAAGGATTTATAATCCTTTGGGTATATACCCAGTAATGGGATGGCTGGGTCAAATGGTATTTCTAGTTCCGATTCTTGAGGAATCGCCACACTATCCTCCATAATGGTTGAATTTTTAAAGCAGAAAAGGGAACATAATCATATTTTGGAACTGTCTCTCCCAATTCTAATATACATGTCTATATGTTAAATATATATATAGATAAATTAATTATAAAATCAAGTATTCATCTCAGGTTCAGAATCAAGGGTTTTAGGTTCTACCATGGGACCATGGGTATTTACAGGGGCAGAAGAGATGACAAAGGTAATAAATTCCCTCATTGTTGGACACAACGCTGTAAGCACTGCCTTTCTCTTGAAAATAAGGAAGTCTTGGATAGAGGCCCACATGTGGAGAACCCAAAAACCAGCACCAACTTGTAGCCATATGAAGGAGTCATCCTGGCTGTGGATCCTTCATCCACGTGAGCTGCCTGCGCTTGCCAATATCCTGTAGAATGCATGTGAGCTGTCCCCACCAAGAGCTGACAAAGATGCAGATTCAGGAGCAGCATAAATTAATGCTGTTATTTTAAACATGGGTCTTGCAATAGTTTGTTGTGCAATGGTAGATTAAGAAGAATATTTGTAAAATCAACAGATACACTAAGCAGTTATGTTCAAGAGAAAGGCAATGCTTACAGTTTTGTGGTCAAGAACAAGGAAAATTACTACTTTCATCATGTATTCTACCCATGTAAATATCCATGGTCCCATGGTGGAACCTGAAAACCCCGATTCTGAAGCCAAAACACAATACATGATTTGATTTATATATAAATATATGCATACACACATATACACATATATATGCACAATACCATATATATACTACTATATGTATACTATATGTGTAATTAATGTGTATGCATATACATTAGAATTGAGTGAAAGAGAGATCTCAAAATATTGTTTTCTGCTTAAAAAGTAAATGTAGACCGTATATGGCATAAACGAGGTAACCTAGGCAAGTGAGGTAACCTGAAACACACTTTGAAAAGTCACCAACTTACCTAGGTGTCTACAGTAGGTCACAAGAATCCTCCCAGTCCCTGTTTCTAGCAGATTGACTGTCTGAGGTTTTGAACAGAGACTCTCAATACTAACATGTAGGAAGTAAAAAAAAAAAAAAATCTCTAGCTCCACCTCAGAACAATTAAATTAACATCTCTGGTGGGGTGGATTAATATCACTATTAAAATAAAGCTAAACAGAACAAGAATGGCCTAATAATTACAATATGGAAAAATCTAATAATCATTAGTCTAGAATTTCTAAAATATTAAGTTTGTTCTTCTATTTTCCAAAAAAGTGAAAGCAGGGGAGGAGTAGAAAGTGCTAATTTTCCTTCCTTCTCTCTCACTTTTCTCTAAGCCTAAATGATTCCCTGTCTTAGGGTAAACAGTTGAGGAAATGGAAAAAAAAAAAAAGTAAAATGAAGAAAAGTAGTAAATGCTAAAGGAAAAAACAGTGGCATCTACTAATAGGTATATACATTTTTACACCTGTAAATTCATCTAATGTTAAAGAATTTAAAATAAAGTACCCTGACATAACCAGAAGTTATTTTTTACTTCCCATCAGATTGGGAACATTTAAAGGAATGGGTAATATCTAGTCTTGGTGAGGGAATAGGGAAACAGAAACTCGAACATAAGAGATTGAAACATAAACTTGTGAAACATTCATGGTGGCGATTTAGCAGCAAGTATCAAATGTAAAATCCACATTCTGTGAACTCAGCAGTTCTGCTTCTCAAAGCTCCAGCCTGTGAAAGCACTGGCACATGCACACAAAATACTCACTTTTGCATTATACCTAAACTCTAAAAACTGGAAGAACTCAAATATCAGCCAGTACCACAAGAACCAATCAACTGTGGTGTATTTCTTCTGTGGAATATTATATAGCCATTGTTAAGAATGAGATATAAGTGTATACACCTTCTATATACACACAAAAATTAAAAATTAAGAAGCCTTAAAATAGAAATAGATTCATAGGTAATGACAAACACACATCTCCAAAACATAGAATTAGCACAAATAATACATCTAAACCAATACATACTATCTATTGTACTTACTATATATAAACATGTGCATATGCATGTGCATTTATGTGGGATACATACCTTTATGTACAGATACATATATGTAGATATAAATGTATACAAAATTAGGAGAGCCACACAAAATAATACAAAGTGGTTACCTCTGCATAAGGGAGAGAGATTCCAGAGAGGGATGAGAGACAAAGTGAAGAGAGGATTAAGGATTGTTTATGTACTGCTGGAGTGATTCATTGTAAGATTTCTTCTCAACGAAAAGTAAAAGTCTTCAACACAGGCTGTTGACAAAGGCTCTGTACCTGCTCATCCTCACTGGGTCTAAGAGATTGTGCTTTTGATCTTCTCAGTTTTTGCAGCTAACAGTTACCTTGCCCATTCCCCTCGCTTGGGATTTAATCAATCGACAGTGTTTGTGCATAGTTCCCATGTCCCGGCTGCCTCTTGGGTTTCTAGGATTATACAAATTTGACACAATTGTGACCCATTTTTCTACTGCTTTTCTAAAAATAATCAAGTTTTGTTTCATCAATTTCCTAATTTTCCCTACTTTCTTATTAATGGAATTTAGTTATCACTGCCTGCACTGAGAAAGTGGTCGAATAATTCGACACAAAGTGTTTAGAATTTCAAGATATTTACACCAGTGTTTCTATCTTCCAGCAGTGCATATTGTCACAGTGACATTTCCATTGTTATAACTGCTAGCCAGTAAGAGATGGAAACATTACATCCTCCAAGATGACTTTGCCATGTAAGTCTACTTTATTTGTATTCGATGTTCTGAAAATTGTGTAGAAAACACGACTTACAGAGAACTCTGCACTGAAATTAGCTTTGGAAGCATTGTATTCCGTAAATGTGCATCACCTTGGAAGCATTTATTGAGCACCTTCTACAGGAATAAATATGTTCTAATCATTCTGATAAAGATTATGAGCAACAAAGTGAAATTCCTGACATCAAACAAGTCTGAATTCACTGAAAGACACTGATTACTCACATCTAAGAGGCAACTCTTTATAGACATTTAATTGTTTACTTTGAAAAGATTCACTGGACTCTTATTATGGATTGGGTATGATTCTGAGTCCTGAAATAAATCAGGGAATACAACAGGAAAGAAATAACTCCCTTCCTTCATGAAGCTCAGATTGTCCTGGGGGAGGGAGGCAATGAGAAACAACTAGATGATAGTAATATGTAGATGATACAAGAGAAGAAAATCAGTACTATAAAAATAGGGGGAAAGAGTTGATGATTGGGAGTACAGGCAAGAGAGGGAGAAGCAGTAGGCATGGGTTACAGTTTCAGAGTGGTGAGGGTCACCCTCGGCAGGAAGGCAGAGTTCCGGAGCTACCTGAAGGAGTGGAGGGAGTTAGCCATGCAAATGTCACAAAAGAGATTCCAGGCTAAGGGAACAGATGAGGCAATGTCCAAGGGCAGCTGTGTTCCTGGAGTGTTTGATGAACATTATGAAGGCCAATGTTTTGAACTGCAGGGGTAAATTGAGATTACAGATGATGAAGTAGGTAGAAAGCAGAGGTGAGGCCACATCATGTAGGTCTTTGCAAGCCCCTGAAAAACTGAATGTTTTTATTCTGAGGGGGGGAGAAAATTGTTTGAGCACTGGAGGGACACTGCTGAACAAGGTACTTAAAGGGATCACTGTAGATATTGTGTTAACAACAGAACATCAAGGAACAAGAGTAAAATTATGAATTCCAGTTACTCAGTTGCTGAAATATTCCAGAAAAATAAGTGATTCTGTTTTGGCCAGGGTGGTAGCAGTGGAAGTGGCGAGAAGTGGTCCAGATTCTGGACATATTTTGCAGATAAATTTGACAAGATTCCCTGGGGATTGAACAAGGGGTGTGAGAGAAAGGAATCAAGGATGTTGACCAGAAAAATTGGAAAGACGAAGTCACCATTAACACAGGTAAGAAGAACCAGGGGTGGAATTGGTATAATAGGGAAGATCAAGAGTTCAATTTTGACTTGCTGAGTTTGTGCTGCCGATTTGGTACTCAAGTGGAGAATATATAAGAAGAGCATGATGTACAAGGCTGGAATTCAGAACTGACTCTGGGTTTTTGATATGTTTAGGAATCCTTATCATGCAGGAAATAATAATGAATAAAACCCTCAAGGAAGTAAGGATCGCTGTATTAGTTCATTCTTGCACTGCTATAAATACCTGAGACTGAGTGATATATAAGAGAAGAGGTTTAATTGGCTCATGGTCTTGCAAGCTGTACAGGAAGCATAGTGGCTTCTGCCTCTGGGGAGGCCTTGGGAAACTTACAATCGTGGGAGAAGGTGAAGGGGAAGCAGGCATATCTTATGTGGCTGGAGCAGGAGGGAGGGAGAGCGCAGGGGGAGGTGACACACACTTTTAAAACAACCAGATCACACAATCACTCACTCTCATGAGAACAGCACCAAGGGACAGTTGCTAATCCACTCATAAGAACTCCTCCCCTATGATCCAATCACCTCCCATCAGGTCCCAGCTCCAAATTGTGAATACAATTTGACATGAGATTTGGGTGAGGACACAGCTCCAAACCACATCAATAGCTATGGAAGAGAAAGATGATTTAGCATAAGCCCTGGGTACTCTAATATTGAAAAGCCAGGAAGAAGAGAAGGAACAAACAATAGACTGAGAAGCAGCAACAAGTAGAAAAGTCAAAAGAAAAGGGAACCCGGAAACCAAGCAAAGTAAGTTTTTCAGAGGGGGAAAGTGATAAACAGCTATATATTCTGTCACTTGACTGAGTAACATAAAGACTGAAGAGTTCCTATTGCATGTAGCCACGATGAGGCCAACTGGTGCCTTCAACAAGAGCAGTTTTGGTGTTATGGTGAAGGCATATGCCTGGCTGGAGTGAATGTCAGAGATGATGGGAAGAGTGTAAAGTACTTTTTCAGGAAGGTTTGCTAACCTGAGAGACAGAGATCTGAGGAGTTAGTGGCAAAGGTGACTAGGATCAAGGGACTGGTGTTTTAAAGGTATCTTTCTATGCTACTGAGAATGATCCAGGAAAGGGGAAAAGAATGATGCCGACTGGAGAAGGTAGGTACCCCGGAACAGCCTCTTCCACAGGCCAGGGGAGGTGGGCACTCATGCACAGTGGAGGAATTGATTCTGGACAGGAGTAGGGGCAGCTTAGCCATTAACAGAAAAGAAAGCATACAGGAGGTACCACAGCTGGAAGGGGGACTCAAGACATGATGGGGTCTGTGGACATTCTCTTGATTACTTCATTTGTCTCAGTATGGTAGAAATCAAGGTCATCAGTTTCAGAGTAATGGTGAGACAGAAGGTAGGAGAGGTTTTAAAAAAAAAGGAGGCAACAAAGAATAGTCTAGGTTGGAAGAAAGACATATCCATGAACTAGGGAAATAGAAGAAGGTTGTCAGGCAGTATTGATAGCTCACTTGGGGTTCCTGGTTATGGATTTAAAGTGAGACTATCAGGAGGATGTGTGTTTTACTTTGGCCACATTGAACTGCATAAGAGAAAGCACACGTTAAAAACAAAGTCAGTTTTAACTAAGGTGGTAGCTAAACCAAGAGAGCACACTGAACAGGAGAAGAAAGTTGAGGACAGGAGCCACAAATTAACAGGCAAAACAGATACATAAGGATAAATAACCTCATACACACGCGTGACTCAGAAACATTTGTGCAATAAGTTGTTCAAATTAAACTCAAATAGTAATTATCCACCTTCAAAGTGATTATTTTCACTACCAGTATACTCTGTCTCTCAAGGTTCTGTGCCTCAAAACCATATGAAGTCTCCCCTTTGCCATTCTCTTCACAGCTTATGGCACAATCTTTCCACGTTAGGCAAAGGTGACAAATCTTCATCTTTTGAACATTCATTTTCGTGTTAGAAATACTGGAAGTCTTTTTAAACCAAATCTAGTGAATTAAGTGAGTGATCAAGCCATGTAATTCTATTTGGGGTTTCAAACGAGGTGTGATCCCAAAGTCATGAGTCTTATTTCCTTGAATGACTCATAAACTGGCTCTGAAGAAAATTCCAAAAGAAGAGTTACACAGTTTGGAATTAGGAACTTAACTGAGAAAGTGCTTCTAGAAAGAATGACTTTTAAGTTGGGCTTATGAAGGGATGGAAAGATACCAGATTGGAAGATATGAGGAATGACCTGAACAGGTAGTGCTTACATTTCTACAGGCATTTTAACTGTAAACTTCTGATTTTATTTGCATGTATCACCGTCTATCCTTAAAACAAATGAGTAAAGCAGGTAGCATACATTCACTGCTTTATAAAGAACATGGAACACTCTATTCTGTCAATACTTCTAATTTGTAAATGAGGAATCCAAAGTCTTCAGAGTTTCAGAAACTTGTTCAAAATCACAGAAGTAGTGAGAAAACAAAACCGCTAAAAGATATGTCTCCTGGTCCTAACTAAAAGTAACTCAGAATATTCTCCCTCAAACTGGCATGGTCCTCAAAATTTGGCAGAGGAAATGAGCAGAAGAGTTTCTGTTTCTTAATTTCCTGCTGCCACTTGTGATAATGTATGCAGAGAGAGAGGAAGGTGAAATGTTTTCCTCCATGAAGGCTCTAGATCAATGGTTCTTCAACTGGGAATAATTTTGCCCCCAAAGAGACACATGGAGACACAACTCTGGGAGTAGGGGAAAGGGTTGCTCCTGGCATCCGGTTTGCAGAGGCCAGTGATTTGCTACACATTCTACAATGCATAGGACAGCACCTTAATAAGGAATTATTTGTCCCCAAATGTCAGTAGTGCTGAAGCTGAGATGGATATATTTGAGAACATGAAGATATCTCATAAACATATAGTTGTTATATTTAACATATTAGAAACTAGGAAACATTCATGGAAACGAGCCCTAGGGTTCTGGGTTTCAACAAGTATTTGAGCAGGAAAACATCTGTAAATTTGCCACTGAGCACGCAAACTACCATCCATAAGTAGCCCATTATGTGTAGTTATTTTCCAAGGAATAAATTTCAACTTTGGAAATTAGGTTTCCTGGGTATAACAGTATTCTTCTTTAGAACCTAAGACAGCTGGCCCAAGGTGTGAAAAATGCTGATGAAAGATGGTGTTGGTGGAGTCATCTACAGCAGACTGTGGTGAGAAAGGATAAAGGTAGGCAGACCAATTGGGAGAAAAAGTAGGTCTTCACTAAAAGTCTAAAGAGGTTTACCAAGAAAGTCACATTTGACAAAGTCAGGAGGCCCAACAAGGCGTGACTGAGTCAAGCATCTATTGGAGAGATCAAATAACATATACAATGAAATCTCAAACTTAGCGAATATAAGATTACGTACATTACTGGGCAGGCTTCTAAATTGAAATTAGGCAAGTTTTTCATCAAATTGTTCTTCTATGGATGGTAAAGAATATTTTAGAGAGGAAATTAATACAATGTGGATATAAATGACTTCCAAAAGAATATTTATGGATACTGACATCTAATATTTTCAGATTTTATTTTCTATTAATTAGGAAATAAGGTTTTGTCCCTTTCTACGTGTACCGTAGTTAATTTTCAGTTTATGAATCCTTATTACTATTGCTGTCTTTGGCCCTATATTTCATAAATAGAATGTATTTGTGTATGAAACCAGCAGGAAGAGAATTTGCTTCCCAAAGCCATATTTCAGAACTCACCAGATTGTGTGGCTGTTGAAAATCGATTTTCCCTCACCTCCTGGTATGAACATGCAGTTTTTATTTTCCAAGGGGAAACACCTGCAATCAATTGATGAACTGCTGTTTGTGGATCCAACTGTCACTGGGACCATGCAGTGGCAAAAGTCTCATTAACATGATAGGAATGTGCCCACAAACGTATCACTGAGATGCAGGCTGTGAACGCATATATTATTGTCTTTGCAGATTCTACTTTTTTTTTTCAAAAGCCTAACTTTTAGAACTAGATGTTCTGACTCTTTTGAAATAAACGCCTCAATTTGATCGTGTGTTAATGGCTAAGACACACTGTTATTTTCCTTGTCAGCTAACAGTAATTTTCCAATTTCTTCTCCCCAAAGAAAGAATAGAAAAATTTCACAGAATCTTACAAAAGGTATTGAGTCTGAGAGTCTACTCAATTTAGGTACCGTGTTTGATAGTATTCTGCATTGTCACTAAGATGGTTTCTTTAAAAAAAAAATGAGAGAAAAGTTTTCATCTTACAACGTTATGACTCTTTGTATAAGTGCACACAATTGCTGTTTTCACAACGCTGCATGGTGCAGCTTTATAGTAAAATACTCCCACTTCTTGGAGCATCTGCATACCATTCCGACACATGAAAGCATAGAGTTTGTGTTCTAAGTGAACTAGAAATAATTCTCTGTTACACTAATTTTTGGAAGAAGACATGGGACCCAAAGATTACACAAACTACCACAGCTCACTTAATTAGCGACAGTAGTAACTTGAATCTGGGTCCGTTTTTATGCCACATAGGGACTCAAATCCCAGAAGAGTTTGTCTCATTCAACGGCAAAGCTGAAGCTTCAGTTGATTAGACACCAAAATGCCCTAACCTGGTCAATTTGGGAAATTATGTAGCTTCGCATACATCTACTTCATACGTAGTAAGTGTTCAATAACCTTTGAATGAACTGAAGTTTATGATCTTTTAAGAATTTTTCAATGATGTTTAAGCGCTTCCATTTCCCTGATATTTTGCTTCACCCTCAGTATACTATGGTAAAAGCAGCAGCACTTCTACCCGTAAGAAATTTGAAGACTACTACAGAAAACACAAAGTTGTGTAAATGCAAAATAATAAGACAGACGTTAAAGGAGAAGGATGCGATAGGCACAGTGACCACAGACAGGACAGATGTTCAGTTTCATCTAGAGGGGTTGGAGATGCCTTCACAGGTGAAACAATGATGTTAATGTATTTGAATGACTTTTCTAATAAATGTGGAGACTTTTTTCCAGTATACCACATTGTGTCAAGGTATGTTATGCAGGTTCCCTTGGAATTAGGTTCCAAATATGAGATAAGAATAATGCTTTAATAGGGCAATGTGAATTTTTTTTCTCTTTATCATACACATAAACAAAAATGTAAAAGAAATGAAAAGGAAAATGTTTCCCTCTTTCCCATTCTCCACATTCCTGGTAGTATTTACAGAAAAGTCTTTCCTGCTGTGTAAGAAAACTCACTCATTGTAATTGTACAAAAATTGGACCATCAAGCACTATTATGAAAGAACATCTGGGGAAGACGCAGGAAAAAGGAAGGCAGTACCTCTGGGGTACTCTGGGATGATGAACTGTGGGGATGAGGGAACGTGGAGCAGGAGTTGGGGATAAATCTGAGAAATGTGCTTTAAAAGGAAAAGTAGTCCCCATGAGACCAATCCAGGACCACCAGTCAGAACACACACAGCCCACAGGAGCTGAATCTTAGCATTCATCCTGCGAGCTTTCCCACCATAGCTCCCAGGGACCAGGGAACTCTCACTATTCCTTGTTTTCTCAGCAAGTGAAGACTCGCCTTTGCCTTTGTGGGTTTCCAGCATCTCATCCACAAATTACCATTAGAAGCGACACCAGTCCAGGCCCCAAGACTTTTCTCTAAGACAGTATGACTTTCTGGTGTGGATGGTTCTGCTCTCCAACTTGGGCATCATGTAGCACAAGTACCTAAGATACCGTAAACCCAAGCGGGCAGGGTGCCTTCTGTGGAGACACTATTTTTCCACACTTACACTTTCACCAAACAGGGGAGGATTGGAGGCTAGATTGAAACAGCTTGACATGCCCTGGGACAAGCTGGTGGTCTAAGAGTTATGGGAAAAAACCTGTCTTCTCTGTTGGCTGGGAAAATGAAAAGGGCTTTGATGCCTCACTGAGCCCCTCTTTTCCTTCTCCTTCTAGTAAGTGGGCTTCTCCAACCTCAGACCTGAGAGTGCATACATTTAGCATGTAAAACCCTGAAATTGTCATTAGGTTGAAACTCCTCTTCGTTTCCATTCTTGCCCATGAAAATGCTTTTTCAACATGTCAGGTTCACGGCTACTGAGCAATTCATGGCGTAATACAATGCATGCCCTCTTGACATTTAAAAATGTGATTTCTGAATCTTTGAAAGTGAATTCTCTAAGACCCAAATGCTGCTCTAAAAGGGAATCACTAACTTGGAAACATTTGCTACCTTGGCAGTCACTCCTTGACCTGGCTGAGTAGTCCCTTCATTGAGAGATTAGCTCCCGGCAAAGGAGAACAGTGCTGCGTTTCTACGGTGACCCAGAATCTAAGAAAAAAGTCTGGGACCCAGAATCTAAGAAAGGATCTGCGATCCAGAATCTCAGATCTGGGTGCAAAAGGAAGAAAGCAAGTAGCCCCTGTAACCCAAGAAAACTTGCAAGAGCAACTCGGCGCTTCTTTACTATAAGCTCAATCAAAATCTTTATGGGAAGGTGCTAGGAACTCAGCTTTGTGTGTTCATTCTAATGAAATGCTTTCTGAAATGCTGGCTTCGGAGCCAAAACTGTATGGATTCAGAGTAACTCTGGCAAGTTTTCAGAATTTCTACATTTTAATCTAATTGTTTGTAAGAGGGAAATATTAATGCCTCAGGATAGCCGTGAAGAAAATTTTGTTTTTAAACATCCTTGCAACAATATGGAAGAACCTGGAGAATGTTATGCTAGGAGAAATAAACCAGACACAGACAAATAAACACTATATGATCTCACTTATACATGAAATCGAAACTAGTCAAACTCATAGAAGCAAAGAGTAGAATGGAAGATGCCAGCGATGAAGCAGAGGGGGAAATGAGGTGGTGATGGTTAAGGGTACAAAGTTTTAATTATGCAAGATACATAAGTTTTAGAGATCTGCTATCCAGCATAGCGCCTATAACTCAAAATAATATAGTGTATACTTAACATTGCTGAGACTAGATGTTATGTTAAATGTTCTTGTCATAAAATACATTTTTATATATGTACTGTTATTTATGTGTATTTTTCATGTCTATGTATATGTGTGCATGTCTGTGTAGATATATGAATATGTACCTATGCATATATGTATATATGTATGTTAGCTGTATTATGCTAAATACCAGACCTCTAGAATTCACTTATCTTGCATAACTGAAACTTTGCATCGTAACCGTCACTTTGCCATGGCCTGCTCTCCTTCATCTCTGGCAACCCCCATTCTGCTCTCTGCTTCTGTGAGTTTAACTATTTTAGATTTCTTATATAAGTATTGTGTGTCCTTATATAAGTATATCTATACATATATGTGTGTATATACAAGCATGTGTATGTGTGCATATATTTATATATAATATAGTTATAACCAGCTCAATATTCAGTAAATCCCACTTTCCTCTCCTCTATTATTGCATTTGCTGGTGTCCCCAGAAATCACAAAGCCCTTTGGAAGTACCAACTCCCACTGCTAACAAATGCAAGACCTGAAACCAAAAACCAGTTTCGCTCCATCACTGGTTCTATTCCACGCCAGCAGGAATCCCATTGGACTGTGATTACCTGCTTATCTGCCACCTCACTAGAATGGGACTCTTCGTAGGCGAGGGTGGCAGTTATACTATTTCTCCCACATTTCTCACCATGATCAGCACTTAGTAGGTGCTAGATACGGCTGGCTGGCTAAAGTTAATAATCAAATAACTGAGTGAGTGAATCAATCAATCAATCAAGAATAAATTACTTAGAGGGGTTCATAATCATGTTGGAGAGGTATTAAAGAATGATTCAACACACAAAATGATAAAGGACCTATGAGAGTCTATTCTCTGAGAAGTGTCTAGTCAGAGATGTCAGCTCAGCCCTTGGAAGGAGTTGAGTATCTTGCAAGTTCAAACCTCCAATGCCTGCAGGGCTTAAGTAACAAAAATAACAAAAGAGAAAGTTCTGGATACAAAGGCAAAGGAGAGCGCAAACATGCATTCCAAATATTTTAAATTGTTTGTTAATTTTGCATGTGCTTTTTGTTTTTCATTTGCCGGGCAGGCAAATCCAGTACACCCGTAGGGGCTGACTCTCAGGAGGTGACTTGCTAAAGGCGTTTTGCAATGTTAAAATAGAATTCATCTTGTTTGCAAGACAGCTAACAAAGCAAGTACCTCGATGGCTAATGTCACTCTCTACCCCTGCTCCCTAGTTTATGGCTTCATTCTTTAATTACCATAAAATCATAAATGACCATATTCAAAGCTCAGGCTGACACCATAAGATGTCAGGAGGCCGTGTCAGTGTCCTCACAGGCTACTCAACTGTACACTGTGGCCTCTCAACAGTTGACTTTGTCTGCATCCCCTATCGCCTTCCTACATGACAGCTCTGTGAAAAATACTAATTGATCTTGAGATAGCTGCAATACAGACACAAAACAGCTTGGGTTGCTCCGTCACCAGGGATTCCTAGAGGAAGGGAAGAGGTAAGGTGATTAATGACACAAGCAAGGAAGGTTTTATCTCAAATGAGATGCTTATGTAAGACAATCTGGCTTTTGCAACTCTCCTTTTCTGCTTGTGTTTTATTGGAGGTCAGAAGAAAAGTGCATTTGTATGTGAAGTTTTTCCCCTTGTGCTTTAATGTGTTTTATGGCTCTGTTCTCTAGCCAAGTGTCCAAGCACAGAGGAGAGGAAAGAGCACTAGACTTGGAGTCAAAAGGTCTGTATTCAGGCCTCAGCTTTGTGAACTTGGGCAGATCAGTTGACATTTCAGAGCTTCAGTGTCTTCTTCTGAAAAATGAGCTAGCAATCTATGCCTTGCCTTTTCCCGGGCACCACACCAATTCTGCCTACATGCCTCATTTTGTTCTTTTAGCATTAACCTCCTCCTAAGTAAAAAGTTGAACATGTACTCAAATATAGATATATAATTTTGTTTGTCTTATACATGTTTTATCACTTAAATATGTCACGTTTGCTAAACATAAACAAAAATACAAACTTTTGGAAGTTAACATGAAAATAAAAGAAGCTGTGATACCTCCTTCCCACGCCCACCTTGCATGTCCCATGGGACAGACGCCCCTCACTTTGGAGACAATGATCTGCCTGTGATAGATTACTTATATTTCTTTAAATGTGACTTTTTTGGAGTCTTGACACTCAAAGTACGGCTCATGGACCAGCAGCATCCACATCACCTAAGACCTATTAGAAAGACAAAATTGCAAATCCCATCCCAGATCTGCTGAATCAGAATGATCTGCATTTTAATGTAATCTCCCCAGGTGATTAGGTATGCACTGACATGGAGCCCCTTTCCTGAAATAATTTCCTTTACTTATAAAGAATGTTTGCTTACCTTTCAAGACTCCAGGTATAAGCAGTGTTAGTCTGCAAATCCTTCCTCCTGTCCTCGCACTATTCCCTTACACCCCACAAAGTTAGATTCAGTCAGTTTGGATTCCGCATACCTTTGTGTGTCCATAGTATACTGGCAACTTAGATGGCTGTTTGATGCCAGAGACATTCTCTTAACTATATTTGTCAGCCTTCTTGGTGTTCAGTAGTACTCATTAAAATAAAATTCAAGGGAGCCTGTTGTGAGAATCAAATGACACAATGTGTGGAAACGCAATCATGTATTTATTCATTCATTTAAAAAACTTGCCTTAAGCAGCCACCAGGTGCAAGGAATATTCCCAGGCATGCGGTAAAAAAGAAGGCTGCGGCACAGTCCTACCTGTGGGACCTCAAGGTCTAATGTGTAAAAAGTCATGATTTGTATCCTCTTTCCCTGGTCATTCCTGTGACTGTTGCAGCCCCAGGCATTTCAGAGAGTAACAAGCACTCTGTGGGAGTTCAGGTGTTCACCCTTGGGATGGCCTTTGGTCTGGAATGTTCAGGTACCTTTTTCAGGGAAGCCAGTCTCTGAGATTCCCTAGGACCCCAGCATAGCTCACCATGCCCCAGATGCTTTCTTCATTCTCCTTCCCTTGGGGTTCCGCTCTTTCTTCTTGGCTGAACTATTTTCAGCTGCCAAACAAAGGCAATCTTATTTATATCTTTAGTGGGTAAACCCAACAAATAAACCCAAATGGATGTTTAAGAATTTAAAAGAATGTAGTAGAGAAAAGGCAATCTCTGCAAAATGTTATTATTCTTTTCAGTTGATAGATCCTAATTATAATGGCCTTTATATGTGGTTCAATGAAATTGCCTCCAATTACAAAAGAAAGATACTTAAAATTAATTTGTTACCACTAAGGAGTAAAATTTTAGAGCACCTGATATCATGGCCTAAATAAAAACTTGAAGCCCAGAAAGTATGCTCTAAAAAACAGACAATGCCATATTCGGTGCACCATCTGTCACGATGGAAGAATTAGTCTCTAAATAAACATATTTAGTTAATTCCAATGGCTCAAAGCAATTGATGCACCTTGCCTGCTGCCCAAGCCTCAGCTATAAAAAAAATCTTTACTTCCTGGTTACAAATATAGGAATTAAAGTGTAGAAGAAAAGAAGAATCCTCCTGTGAACTCTCACTCCTATATTACGCAATGTAAACCTTCAGTCCATTAGTCGTCAGCTTTTATACCACCTTTAGTAGCTGCTGTCCCTGCTTGAACTGTCATACCCAGTGTTCAACACAATAGATGAGTTTTCTTTAAGACTTTACCTGTCATCTATAATTTTATTTCACTTTATTTTTATTTATTATTTTTGAGATGGCGTCTCACTCTGTTGCCATGCTGGAGTGCAGTGGTGCGATCTCGGTTCACTGCAACCTCCTCCTCCTGGGTTCAAGCAAATCTCCTGCCTCAGCCTCCCGAGTAGCTGGGACTACAGACGCATGCCATCATACCCAGCTAATTTTTGTATTTTTAGCAGAGACAAGATTTCATCAGGTTGGCCAAGATGGTCTCGATCTCTTGACCTCATGATCTGCCCACCTTGGCCTTCCAAAGTGCTGGGATTACAGGCATGAGCCAACACGCCCAGCCTATTTCTAAAGTATTTATTCATCAGTTGAATTTTAGCCTATCACAACTGTAGTTTATTTCCTGAGTTACTTGTAAGTTGCTTAAACTAATTAGTAAAATGAAAATGATGATGTACAGTTCTATGTGAATCGCATTCTCTGGAATTGTTCACTGCACAACCTGCACTACATGACATGGCTGCCCTGTTTTTACTGTTTCTCAGTTTTACTCTCAAGCTTACAATATCAGTGTTATTGGTTTGTACTTTTCTAATTTAAATTTGTAGACTGGTTTTATAGGTGAAATATTAATCTTGGAAAAAAGACTGGTTTTTCTCATGAAAATGCTTACCCACAGTAACATGAATGGTGTCACTATAATTACCATTTAAAGAGGGAAGTGGAGAATGAGGCAGAGTGGTGGGCTCATTAATTTCACTGCCGCTAACCACCAATATTCTGATCCAGCTCAGAGTGAGGCCAAAAGCTCTATCAATCTACGCTATGAACGTTCAACACAGTGAAATGGAATGTCACAAAGCAAAGAAAGGAACAGGCTGCTCTGCCACCATGTTGACCTTGAAGCAACAAAATAGAAAAGTTAATTACCATTCGGATTACCATTCTATAATGATGTCTTTATTATGGTAATGATTAAATTTTAAATAGTTATACACATTAAATCAGATTCTTAGCAGATTCCACTGCTTGAATTTGTAAAGATGCCCACTCCGAATGCCTTTGAGAGTAAAATGTATATAGTCATTTAGTTTGGATTTGCTTATGAATAAATATTGTGCATAAAGAAGTCTGTAATATTTGAAAGTTAAAATTTTAGTGCTTTTGTAGAAAACTTTTAAAAACCCATGCCAATTCTATATTTT
>NW_016819796.1:223523-227408 GCF_001698545.2 Rhinopithecus bieti | reverse complement strand
AAAATAATATATTTAATAAATATATTTTACAACTTTTAAATGAAAGTTAAAGGAAATATATATGGAATATATGGGGATTATAATTATTTTAAATAGGGAAAATACACAATGTTTACTATTTTCACCAAGTGGCACAGTTCTTAGGAAATAGAAACTATGATAAATTAGTGAGTGAATTAAACATTTCTATAATTTTCACCAAAGACCTAAACAAGGTGACAATAAAGCACATGTCAATGCATTAAGCAACATTTGATGACAAAATTAGGATCCAATTAATATTGTCTCTGAAATTTTACTATTATGATTTTATAAACAAATGAAATAAACATCAGAAGCATATTCTTTGGTTAGCAGACAGATGTGCTTACATATTTTGCATTTTTGCCTTATACAGGTATCAAAATTTATACACATTGATACACCCACAAACACATGAAATATGGGTTAAATTATGAATTTTATAATAAAAATATGATGATTTGAATATTCTGGAAATTCGTATCGGAATGGCCTTGCGCAGATTTTTAATCTCAGTTTCCTTAATTGTAAACTATGACTAATGAAATCTACCTCATGAGAGAGGATTGAGAAGTAAATGTGTGCCTGTAGGTAAAGCTGACAGTGCAGAAGTGCAAAACAAACCTGGCTGCTCTCTGTCTGTGGCCTTGCTTGCAGGACTGAGGTCTAGGCAACGTTACAAATAATCCCCTTTTTCATATCAGTGGCCCACAGATTTTCAGTCCGTCTTTCCCTGTCACCCTCTTCTTTCTGTTACATCCTATAATGCTGAAGTACATGTGAGGTTCAATCTTCCCTTAGAATCACAAACTTGGGTTTTTGCTTCATAGAGTAAAATATAGCAGACCTCACAGCATGCATTCGTCCAAACATATATATTAGCCTTGTTAATTTGACAAAAAGGAAAAATACTTGTGAGGAATTTTCCATGTGGATGTTTGGACCATGTCGCCAGAACTATTTCCATCTTGCAAATTCAGAACTCTATACTCATTAAACAATATTGGCATTCTCTTAATTCTGCCTGAATATACAATGGTATAAGATGGATCTTATTTAAGTTAGGTAATAAAGTAGTAAGACACTCAAAGCAAATATGCTATATGAGCTTTCAACTTCAGAAAGAGGATTTACGGTATCTGGTGGAAGAAATTTCTAAGTGGCAAAGCATTCAAAAGGAAGCAGAGCATAAAAGTTTGGAAAATTTGCAGCCTGATGATGCAATAAAAAAGAAAAACCCATTTTTGGAGGAGAAATTCAAGACAGCTGCAGAAATTTGCATAAGTAACAAGGAGCCAAATATTAATCACCAACACAATTTGGAAAATGTCTCCAGGGCATGTCAGAGACTTCACAGCAGCCCTTCCCATCACAGGCCTGGAGGCCTAGAAGGGAAAAAGGGTTTTGTGGGCCAGGCCCAAGGCCTTGCTGCTTTGTGCACCCTCAGGACTTGAGGCCCTATGTACCAGTCATGGCTAAAAGGGGCCAACTGAGAGCTCAGGTAGTTGCTTTAGATGGTGCAAGTCCCAAGCTTTGGTGGCTTCCACGTGATGCTGAGCCTATGGATGCACAGAAGTCAAGAATTGGGGTTTGAGAACCTCTGTCTATATTTCAGAGTATGTATGGAAATACCTGGATGTCTAGGCAGAAGTTTTCTGCAGGGGTAGAGCCCTCATGGAGAACCTCTGCTAGGGCAGTGTAGAAGGCAATTATGGGGTTGGAACTCCCACAGAGTCCCACTGGGGTACTGCCTAGTAGAGCTGTGAGATAAGCACCACTCTCTAGACCCCAGAATGGTAGATTCACCTATGGCTTGCACCATGTGCCTGCAAAAGCCACAGTCAATGCCAGCCTGTGTAAGCAGCTGGGATGGGTGTGTGTTCCCTAAACAGTCACAGGGGTGGAGCTGCCCAAGGCTGTGGGACCCCACCCCTTGCATCAGCGTGACCTGAATGTGAGACAGAGAGTCAAAGGAAATCATTTCAGAGCTTTAAGATTTGACTACCCCACTGGACTTGCATGGGGCCTGTAGTAGCCCCTTCATTTTGGTCAACTTCTCCCATTTGGAATGGGTGTGTTTACCTAATGCCTGTACCGCCATTTTATGTAGGAAGTAACTAACTTGCTTTTGATTTTACAGGCTCATAAGTCTTGTCTCAGGTGAGACTTTGAACTTGGACTTTTGAGATAATGCTGGAATGAGTAAAGACTTTGGGGGACTGTTAGAAGAGCATGATTGTGTTTTGAAATGTGAGGACATGAGACTTGGGAGGGATCAGGGTGAAGTAATATGGTTTGGCTGTGTCCCTACCCAAATATCATCTTGAATTGTAATTCTCATAATCTCCATGTGTTGTGGGAGGGACCCAGTGGGAAGTCATTTAATAATGGGAGCAGTTACCCTCATGTTGTTCTTGTGATAGTGAGTTTTCACAAGATCCTTTGGTTTTATAAGGAGCTTTTCCCCCTTTGCTCAGCATTTCTCCTTGCTGCTATCATGTGTAGAGGGACATATTTGCTTCCCCTTCCACCATGATGGTAAGTTTCCTGAGTCCTCCCCAGCCATGCTGATCTGTGAGTCAATTAAACCTCTTTCCTTTATAAACTCCCCAGTCTTGGGTATGTCTTTATTAGTGACATACGAATGGACTAATACATCAGCCTTCAGAAGTGGTAGAAATAATTTCTATTGTTTACAAGTCACCCAGTCTATGGTATTTTGTTATAGCTGCCCGAATAGACTAAGGCAGAAAATTGGTACCTGGAGTAGACTGCTGTTTTCACATATACTTTAAAATGCAGAAGAGCTTTGGAACTGGGTAACAGATAGAGGCTGGAAGAATTTCGATGTTCATGCTAGAAAAATCCTACGTTGCCAGGAACAGAATCCAGCTTGTGAGAACAGCAGCACAGGCTGCTCCCAGCAAAGCCATGAGAGCAGGGGCACCCAGATACTTGGGGAACCCATTCCTGCACAGCAAAGCTGCAAAGGTGAAGCCTTCACCCTAGTGTATGCAGTAGACAGGACCCCTGGTGCCAGTGGAGGGAAGAGCATTGAGCCAAAGGAGATTATTCTTGAGCCTTAAGGTTTTGGGCATGCTTGGGACCAGTCACTCCATTCTTTCCTATTTATTTCTTTTGAAATGGAAATGCCCATCCTATGCCCATTTCACCATTGCATTTTGGAAGCACATACCACGTCTGAGATCACAGGTTCACAGCTGGAGAGGAATTTGCCTCAGGATACCTCGAGTCTCACTCATATACGATTAACATGAGATTTAGATGAGATTTAGATGAGACTTTGGACTTTAGACTTTCAAGTTGACCATGGAACAAGTTAGGACTGTGGGGGCTATTGGGGTGGTATTTGGCATGCAAGTGGGACATGAATTTCAAAAGATCAGAGGTGGAATGATATGGGCTGAATATTTATGTCCCCTCAAAATTTGAAAGTTAAAATCTTAATCTCAAGATAGCATGGTATTAGGAAGTACAGCCTTTGGGAGGTGACTAGATCATAAGGACAGGGTCTTTATGAATGAGATTAGTGCTCTTCTAAAAGAGACCTCCAAAGACATCCCCGTCAGCCCTCCATCATGTGCGGATACAAAAAGAGGCCAGCCACCTATGAGAAAGCAGTCGCTTACCACAAACCAAATCTGTTTGTGTCCTCACTTGGACTTCAGGCTTCCAGAACTTTAAGAAATAACTTTCTGTTGTTTATAAGCCACTCAGTCTAAGATATTCTGTTACAACAGCTACAATGGGCTAAGATGTTGATCTTTCCATGACCTCCTTTCTGTAACCAAATATCCTGAATGGGAGAGAGAGGGGAGAGAGAGGGGGGAGGGGGAGGGGAGG
>NW_016819796.1:204003-219985 GCF_001698545.2 Rhinopithecus bieti | reverse complement strand
GAGGGAGGGGAGGGGGGAGGGAGGGAGGGAGAGAGAGAGACAGAGACAGAGACAGAGACAGAGACAGACAGAGGAAGAGAGAGAGAGAGAAACAACATCTTTGTTATGGTATTCACCCTCTCGTCAGTTCTTGGAATATTTACTTTTAGTGTCTGCCCCTCACACTGAGCTTAGTCTCCCAAAAGCAAAGACTGTTTTATGCAACTTCATATGTTCGATGAGCAGCACAAAGCATGATATACAGTAACATTCAACACACACACATCTAACACATACAATAATTGTAAAGCTGTACACAAATTTGTAATTAGAATTTCTACATAGTTTTCACTTGGCATTAAAAATTATGTCCCTAAAATGAGGCAATAACCTACTATTTTTATAAAGACCTAAGAAAATAATTTATGTTTGTCCACTTTTATTTTATAATACACTAATCTGAGATAAATTAGTATTCTGAAAATCTCTATAGCATGTTACTTCTGAACTGGTAAGCATGAGTTTCTCAAAGCAAGACTCCATTCTTAGTTTGAGGTCATAGAAGATTGTTTCTTTGCCCTGATTACTGCTGCAGACAAGAGCTGATGCCAACTGCTCTGCCACCATTCCTCAAATGCTGCAGTCAAAATTTCACTGTGGTCACATTTTTATTTCCAAGGGTCCACCTCTCCCCACCTCCTTTTGTTGTGTAACTAAGATGTATTCTAACATGCAAACATAAGTATACATTTATAGCTTAGTGTGCTAGTTTCAGAATCCCAGCCAAACTTTTTTTTCTTGATGAATTGTGACTGGATCAGAAAAATGCAGACAGACAGTGACCTATTTGTCCACTTAATATATTTGGCAACAAATGTAATTGTAAATATAGCAGGTTAGTGTTTGAGGGAGGAAAATGCAGTATTGATACAAGAAGAATCATATCCACTTAAAGCTATACCAATTACCCAAGTCTGCGCACATCTGGGTTGCATCACTGAATTGCTGAATATGTGTATAAGCAATTCAGAAAGGACTTAAAAGTTTTTAAATGTTTCTCCTCTTTCAATGAAATTCACTCACTCGTGATTCTTAAATGGTCTTCATATTCAGTTTGAAACTGAGCGCCTGGTTTGGGGTCAAGTTCAGTTTGGTATTTCATGGTACAGAAAAAGAAAATGAACTTTTAAAAGAATAGGATTCTAGTTTCTGTTAATGGTATGCAAAATGCCAGCATGCAAGCATTTTACATAAAATCTAAAAGATAAATTCACTGATGCATTTTCCAGTTAAACATTAGCTTTAACATGGATACTGAGACTCACAAGGGTAAGTTTGTAATTGAGACGCACAGTATTTAAAACAGGTGGAGATGATGCTTAGCTCCCCTTGGAGGTTTAATGCCACAGCAAATAATTAAATAGAATTTATCGGGCAAATAAGGAAAGCCACTGCAAATTAAGTCTCACAAGTATTACTGTATAAGGCATTTATGCAGCGCTTCTTGTTTTTATAATAATTGCTATCATTGTCATACTGTTTCACAAATATCTATTCCTCTACTATTAGTGGTCTCATTTCACTGAAATATATCCAAGATCAGACAGTATATCTGGATATCAAGCACACAGGGAGACAGTGCCAAAACCCTGTGCTCACCAGTTTACACAGAGGATGCTTTGAAACTGGGTTTCAATCCAAACGAGTTTCACGCATAGAGTAGAAATTGCTTCCTTAAAAGACCTGTATCCATGGCCTTGAATACAACTGCATCTGGTATTTGCTTTCTTCAGCACAGAAGCCGTGGTCCCGGAGAACACATGTTGGAATCTTAATGTTAGGGCTTCAGCAAGTTGTAGTCAGGGCGATCAAAACAATGCGTGAAGCACTGGCCCAGACCCTGATGACAGCCAAAGTTTCCACAACGCAGCAATTTCAAATATTTCATTCAATTTTCACAGCAGTTGTCTAAAATTGATGATGTCAGAGCACAGTCTGAATTCAAGAAACTCTCAGTTTAAGAGATCAGAAAGTCAAAATAAACATGTATTTAAGACTAATGTGTTCCGTTACCCTTCCCTAGCATGTGTCAGGTCATGTGTAAAACTGTGTTAAGGTGGATAAAGTTTATAGAAACCCTACAGTAGAGTAGAAAAGTCAGAGTAAGTTTTCTGGAGGCAAGGCAAGCCAAATGAATGATATGAATGATGGACTGTAACTTAGTAGAGAAAAGGAATGTGCAAGAGAACCATCTCTAAATCTGCTTCCAAATCCAGTGCTTTACTCACAGAGAATGGTTCATCAGTGATGTAGGCTCTGTAATGTTGCTACCCAAAACAGTCTGGGAAGGCTCCATTTACCAGGACCTTGCTGAGGAATTACTTTGAGTGACTATAAAAATGGGAATTTCATTCTTTCAAAAAGTCAACATTGGTCAGGCGCGGTGGCTCACACCTATAATCCTACCACTTTGGGAGGCCAAGGTTAGAAGTTCAAGACCAACGTGGCCACGACGGTGAAACCCCATCTCTACTAAAAATACAAAAATTAGCTGGGCATGGTTGTGGGTACCTGTAATCCCAGCTATTTGGGAGATTGAGGCAAGAGAATTGCTTAAACGGGGGTGGGGCAGAGGTTGCAGTGAGTTGAGATTGCGCCACTGCACTCCAGGCTGGGTGACAGAGTGAGGCTCTGTCTCAGAAAAACAAAACAAAACAAGTCAACATCACTAGTGAGAAAATCTTAGGTGGACTTTGTTCATTAATAAAACACCAGGCACTCCCTTCCCAACTCTGCAAGACTGTAAGATCATGAGGCTCATGGACACAGGTGGACTGGTAGATGAAAAGTGAGAAAAACACAGCATCAATCAGTAAGCCTCTTTCCCAGACAACACCCCTCCAACACAGAGCTGGGCCCCATCACTGTGGCTGCACCTGTGGCAGCTGTCAGCATCATTGGACCCACAGAAAAGGCCATGGACCCGTAGAACAGAAAGCTCTCCCAGGCCAGAGAGCAAGTGTTATGCCGGACACCAGTGTCTTCCAAGAGAGAAGACCTCATGTAGCCTATCCCTTACTGTTGTCCCTGTGTTTCCTGAACAAACCTACATTTTTCCCCTCTCTCCCTAACCTGACTCAATGCCCTCTGGAACTTCTTAGTCATCAGCCATTTGGCTACATCTTCAATGCTTTTCCACAACAGTCCCTCCATTTCCCTTGTCTTACAGAAAACCTATGGATCTCTGAAGGTAACATTTCTCTTCAGCACTTTTGTTCTTTTTTCTAAGGTCAGAAAGTAGGAATACAATTCTCACTTTGTGAATTTTCTGTGCTTTTTATCCCATTGCTCTTTCTCTATAAAGTGTTTGGTTTCTTTGAGCGTAGGACCACCCTACACTATCCCTTCTCAACCTCCCCATCGCTGTCATCTCCAGCCCTCCAAGACATTCCTCAGTTGATGAAGATGCCTCCGTGTGGCTGGAGCCTTCCTCTGCTTCTCTGACTGTAATTCCAGGCTGCCTCAGCATCCATATGAAGTTGCCCTGACAATCTTACTTGCAGATTTAATGACTTCCTAGACTAAAATTATCTTCTCTTTATTCTATCACAACCACCCTCCCCTACCGTCCCACCCTGGACTGCTTCTGGTCTAAATTATAAATCAAAATATTCAACTTTTCAGCCAAAGCTTCCCATCATTCCATCCCACATACAACGACCTCCACAGAACTGAAGTTCCATCTCGTAGAGAGAACTTCGTTCTTAACCCTTCTGCTTTCTTTCTTTGCAAGAAAACATTGCCATTCCTTCTTTTTCACCCAGCTAGCCCATCATTTAAATCATGCATTTGTAAATACCCCAAACTCCTTGGTTTTTTATGTTTCCTTTGTACCCACTTATCAAGCTCCCAGTTCTCCTTATGGGAAATTATACAACTGAGAAGATTGACGTCACAGTCAATCCACGTCCATCATTCACAACTGCAGTTCACTCTCAATGGTCAGTTCTCCCTCCCCTCTCCACAAGGACTGAAATCAATACTGCTGCAATCTCAGCAACCCTCCAGCCTTCTCGCCCAACCCTTATTCAGAAAGTGATCTTGTATTAACTGAGTACTGCAAGCCATAAGCTGAGGATGCTCTCACCTGTCCGTTGCCACACCTACAAACTACCAGGGTTTACATGCAGCTTTTTCCTCCAGGGGAGAAAGTGTTCTTCCTATTAAAGCCCATTCTCTCCATAGGGCTCCTTTCAGAAATCCTATGGCATCAACTATCGAGGTTCTCTCATGCATTTTCAATTTTCCCCTGCAAATAGGATTAAATTTTCTCATCAGCATGAAAATATGCACTGGTTTTCTCCATAAAAACTAAAATAAAACCATAATAAAAAATGTCTGTTTGGACATAACTTCTGTTTCCTTCTTTCATAACCAAGTCTGTTTTATAAATGCTGCCTATGCTTGTTTTCTCATTCATGTAGCCACTTACTGGAATACGTTCTCTAGCGCTATCATTCAACCATATCTGAAGTCACCAGTGACATCTCTGTTGCTATATCTAATGAACGACTTTTCTTCCTCATTTTACTTGACCTGTCAGCAGCATTACAAAGAGCTCCCCACTTACTATTTGGAGAAACATTCTCTTCTTTTGTCTCCCATAATGTATAATCTTGGCATTCCTCCCATCTCTCAGATAGTTCCTCGGGATTCTTTTTGCCAGCTCTTTTCTCCCTCTAGATATTAGAAAGTTGCAGTTTCTTAGGATTGTTCCTGAATTCTGATCTCTTTTCTCAATAGAGTACCTTCTGGGAAATCTCCTGTATTCCTTTAAACACCGTTTTCGGCATTCAGACCAGACCACACTGCAGAGCTCCATGTCAGTTTACTCTGCTGCCTATTTGACATTTCCATTGGGTCTCAAATCATACCAAACATATCCCACACAAAACAGAAATTCTAATATTCTTCTGAATGCTGATTCCCCTTTGATATCCCTCGTCAACCCAGTTGCACATGCCAGAAACTTTGAGGAAATTTTCTTGTCCCTTCTCCTTCAGATTGTTACCAACTTTTATCAAGTCTATAGCCTATGTATCTCTCTAACCTGAAACTTCTCTCCATCTCTATCATACAACCTAGTTCAGCCTACACTCTCTAGTCACCAAAAAAGAGCTTATAAAAAGATGATTTTAATAATGTCATTCCCTGCCTTAAACTTTCCATTGATTCCATGGCACTTAAGATAACATTCAAAATTCAAATCTGCCTCCTCCCTACCTTTCCAACAAAATTAGCCACGCTGCCTTTCTGATTCTTGAGACACCCAGTTCTGTCTATTTCAAGGACTTCTCACACAATCCTTCAACTTGGAAATATTTCTTTTTCCTTCTTGCAACCCCACCTCTCCTATATGTGACTAATCTTATTTTCTCTCGTCTTAATTCAAATGTCACATGGTCCCTGCATATATGCTTCCAGGTTGCAGCAGCATCAGCACCAGCATCAGCCTTAGAGGCCAGCAACCTTGGTCCTGGCCAGGGTTCTCATAATGCAGAGGACTCCACTCCTGTCCACCCCTTCTTTCTTCCCTGCCCATGGTGTATGGAATCCAGACAATCCCCTGCCCAAATGACAAGAGATCCAGAGCCTGCTGTCAGGACTTCCCCTAGGTCACCTTCCATTCCAGAAGGTGAAATCATGCCTCTGGTGTGCATACCTTCAGGACAAAGGGCAGCCTAGCAACTGCTATATGCAGTGCAGGAGAGAAGGTAAAGAAGTGAGATTGAACTACTGTTACTGCTGTTCAGTGGGTGTGATGCTGTTCAGTGGGTGTGCAGGAAGCCATTCATGGTGTGATGTCTACACAGGTGGATAGGAAGCCATTCATGGGTGGGTGTGCTGTCTAACATACATGTTCAGGAAGCCCTTCATGTGCAATAGGAGGAATCAGGAACCATGCAAGGGGCTGGTGCAGAACAAGTTGTCACCTTGTTGCCAGGACTCGTATGGAAGAGTGAGGAGTTGGCTAGATTGAGTGGCATGTTCCATGTTATCATCTGCAGTGTGAAGTTAAAGAAATGTCCTAGAAAAATGCTTTTCATTGACTTGTTCCTAACTTTTCATGGAAGGAAAAGTAGTTATAAATCCCAAGTCAGAGACAATAGTCCAGATTTGTAATACCTGGAAATGGTACAGAACAGTAGTAACAGAAAGGAGATGAAGTGGACAGATTTGGAGGACAATAAGAGTAAAATGACTGGTCCTAGCAGCTGCTTAAATGTAGTAAACACAATGCACAGCCGTCTGCTACTTTCCTGAATCATAAAGTGCAATTCCTATTTTACTGGATGCTTTCTCATTACAGACCATATTCTTTAAATTAATCTAGTGCCCAGACTCTATATTAACTCTCAGTTCTACAGATGGCTTGAAGGCCTATAAACAATTATAGAAGTTGAGTCCTCTAGCAAAGAAATACATAGATTAATGTTTCAGCAAACTAATTAAGGTAGGAGAGTTTTGAGCCAAAATGTTACCCTAGAGGTTTTTTAAGAAAAGTCAGAAAACTCATCACAATTGTTGCTTATAAGTTGCTTATAAACTTATAATCAGAAGCAATTCCAGGGTAGAAAAGAGAGATTAAATGAAAAAAAGTTAACATCACTAAAGTAAGCTTATCGCTGCTGATAACTATCATCATTACTCACAAGACAGAGACTTTAAATGCCCCAGCCACTCCAAGGAGGTCCATTTGCTGCTATTCTAGGAAGACAAGACATTAAAGCTTTGAATCACTAAATGGCAGACTAGTTAACTAAAAGAGCGATGCAACATCTAAAGTTACAACCACATATATGACAGTTAAAAAAGAAAAAAGATCTTGGCAAAAATATGAAACCTGAGATGACTATTGGAAACCTCAATCCATTCAGGTTTATGCTGCCGAAAAGAGTCTATAGTCTAAACTGATTTCGAGGAGATCCAAAGGTTTTGAAAAAGAAAACCCCAGGTTATAGAGGAAATCACAGCGCCAAGGGTTAATAACAAGGAAGCTAAAATAACAATTAGAACCATGGCTATTTGAGAAACGTTACAGAAGGTTATTCCATAAAAGCAAATGCAAAATATTACATAGGATAATAAAACAGCTTATAATAACTATGCTCATGCCATTGCTGTTGTGTTTAGATTAATACTCCTTGAAGAAAATAGCTGTCGCTATCAAATGTGTTCAGTCTTTAAAATGTCCTCTTTTTGTAACTAGTATGACAGGTTTAACTATAATATTAATTGAGCTTTAGGAACAGTATCTCATTTCCTCTTCTGAAGCTCTTGATAATTCACCTATATCCATTTCAATTGTTATTGTCTTTTAACCTAGCCTGTCTCCATGCAATTGTGACTATAATGACCAATGGCAATGTGTCTGTATCTCTGATAACTTTGATAACTATCACATACTGCAACAGATGGATTTAATCAAACTTATAAGTAAAATACATCTAGATTCTAGTGGCAAGTGTAGGCAAACATTATGAATGAGTTTACACAGAGCAAGTGTGTAATGTTTCATCTTATTGAATGAACTCAGCCAGCCTAACTAAATGGTGTCCCATAAGAACCTTGTAAACCCCGTTCCTCCATGGGTGGTGGTCTCCTGTTCTCTTACTAGACTCCAGTGCAGCGTGATTCTTGACACCATCTACCCCATGTCCCTCAGCTAAATTGCAGCAGATGTGGCCCTAATCTCTTCCACGTGAAGGGAAATATCATTTATAAGTGTTTTGGGGACTTCTGCATCTTATGCAACAGCAGCTGGAGACTTTAATTTTCTTCACACAAAATGCATGCAATATGGGTGAGAAATTACACAAGGTTGTATAAGTCCCTAGTTCTGGCACCTCATTAAACACTTTGCAATGCATTCTCCACTTAAAATAAAAATTTAAAAGTAGCCTACACACATGAGCTTGAATGTATGTGTGGATGATCCTAAAAAGTATTTTGATGGGTCTTCATTCACATGCAATTCCTCCTAGTTTCAGTCACCTCAATCACAGGCTATATTAAATAAGAGAAAATGAGTTGGGGATTAGGATAAAATGTTTTGGAGTGTAATAAATATCCATAATATCAAATGTTTTTGTAAGAATGATGCTACTTGTTTGCAGTCTTCAATTCCAAAAGTTCACTTCTTGTTCTAAAAAACAAAAGGTTATAATGTCTCTTTAAAATGTATGCTCTCAACTAGTAGAGGCCAGCTCAACACATTTTTAACAAACTAAAACAGTGCCAAAAATATTGTCAAATCAATGTAGGTCTCACCTTAATGGAGCTTAGACTGTGAAAATAGCACAACAGAGGCAAAGTAAATATGGGTGTGACATTTGATGATTCTGCTCTATGTGCTTGATTAGAGAGAGGGAATGAATAGAAATGATTCTGGTGACTCTTCCCACCATTCTGCTCAGTAAGTGCTTGTGTTGAATGAGAGTGAAACGGGATTGAATCTGTTGCTGTCCCAGTTGATCCTTGCTATTTGCCTCTTAAATTATGCACAGCTTGCTACCCAATTGTCCCTAAACACAAGTGAATCAATTACTCAGCTGAAGAATGAGGATTTGATATAATTTTGGAGAAAAAAGTGGTAAAACTTTTCTAGGCAGCACTTTCCTAAGGGATTTTGAGGGTTATTTTATAAATATGCATGTTTTCCTTAAAGTGTTGATTTTAAAATCCAGTCCTCGTGGAAAACAAACCCAACTATGTAAAGATGTAATACCTGTAGTGCAACTTGTTTATTATGATCTGGGCTAAAATTGAATTCCTTGTGCAACATGAAGAAAGCCTGAACACACAGCTCCTTACAGCTTTTGTATTTTATGAATGATCTAAATTGGATGATAATGAAATAAAAGATAATTTTAAAATATTTTGTTAGTTTTTTAAATCACAAAAGTAATAACTGATCATCTTTGAAAACTTAGAAATCAAAAAATGACTTACACAAACATGGAATAAAACCATTAGCATCTCGATACATCTATTTCCAATAACATAATATACTACACATACAACTTTTATATCTTGTAATTTTTCAGACAACCATATAACTTGAAAATTTTCCATTTGAGATATTTAGGGATATTCAGACTCAACATGATTTTAACAACTCTTTATTAGTACATCTTAAATACATTACAATTTAACCAATATCCTACTGTATTTTTAGATTGTTAATATTTCTATAATTATATTTACAAAGATGAAATTTTATTTATCTATCTTTTATTTATCTATTATTTTTAAAATCTTTGGATATTTCTTGGGACAAATTCCTACAAGTGAAATTGCTGGTTCACAGGGAATGAACATTACTTAGTCTGTTGATTTTTGGATACCAATGCCTTCCAGAAAGTTAAGTACAATTTAAACTTACAACGTTGATTGACTAAAGTATTTCTTTTTCATCATCTTCACCAGCTAGGATATCTTAATTATTTTAAACCATTGTCAATAGGACAGGCTGCCACACCCAGGAGGATGCTGACCACATTTAACAGAAAGGCAATCACATGCATAGTTGTAGTCATCAAATAGGTTAATTGCCGTAACAAAAATACCCAAATCTCAGTGACTTCAGCAATAACATTTTACCACACCAGTTCAGTGGACACATTGGGTAGGCAGCCATGTAGTCCTTTAGGGATAACTCCAGCCTCTGTCCATCTTTCTTATAATACCATCACCCAGGACTCTGGCCAGCTCTCGTGGGAAGAGAATCACTTAGGAGCAATTTCTATGGTCAAGGCCAGGAAATCAGCTGGCCACACTCACTTACATATTCCATTAGGTATGACTCAGTCCCAGGGACACACCCAGCTTCAAAGAGGCTCTGGACACAGTCTAGAAGCAATTATAACTTCTCAATTTTTAACAATTGTCAAAAAAAGAAAAGAAAAGAAAAGAAAATTCACTTGGGGTCAAAGCTGACCTTCCCCTGATTGCCAAGGAGGAAGCAACTCTTTTCTCTATCTCCTGAAAGTTCACCAAAACCAACAGCTCCCTTCCACGGCAGCCACTTGTCTCAAGAAAAACAAAACAAATTGTTTCAGAATGAGTAGCAGAGTGCAAGCAAGTTATGTTTGAGTTGCCATGTTCCCAGAGTCACCTTCAGAATGTACTTAAAAGACGTGTTCTTGAATTCAAGAATTTGGGAAAACTTGGGAAAGGCTTAGGAAAGAGAATATTCCACGTACGAAACTTGCTCCAATTACATGATAATAACAATAACATTAAACGCAAAGAAAAATGAAATGTAATTCATTTGCAAGTGATGCAAATTGTCTTAAAACACCAAAGAAATTAGCAATGACTTTAAGCCCGTATGAACATGGTGAGGATTTTTAACATTAGAAATATCTCTCTAGCATTCAAAATTCCTCCAAAGGAATAGATATCTATATTAACATAAAAAGAGTCCACTGACACATCCTACCATCTCCACTACAGATAAAAAGAATGTGCCATTACAAAATGGAATGAGACCTTAAATAGAACCCAAATAAATCACCAATATAAAAAGTCCTATTCCTAAGGAATGATTTTCTTGGGTGATAAGTTAAATATATTCAAATAGATGTTAAATGAAAGCGGAATGGTTTTATAATATAAAGTACAAGTCTAGGTACAAAGGACAGAATTTCTCATTTATCAGTGACAGAGGCAAACAGAAAATCTGACCTCAGTCTTACCGGATATGTCCTTATCAGAATGAGCAAGGAACTGCCACAAATACCAAAAGCAGAAACAACAAGGACAAAGCTTGGTGAGCTTGTTTGACTGATAATCTGAACAACCTCACAAGATTTTTTTGAAGTCAAGTAAATGAGCCAAAGGGACTGCATAAGTCTCACTGCTTAGCATGTCCTTATCCTTTTATCAATAACTGTTACAAGTTTTCAAATGAGCAAGAAAATATCTGCAACAAAACCCACAGTAGACTTGAAATGGTTTGGCTCTATGTTCCCACCCAAATCTCACCTTGAATTGTAATAATTCCCACAAGTCAAGGGCAGGACCAGGTAGAGACAATTGAATCACAGGGGCAGTTTCCCTCATACTGTTCTTATGATAGTGAGTGAGTTCTCATGAGATCTGATGGTTTTATAAGGGATTTCCCCCCCTTTTGCTTGGCATTTCTCTTTGTTGCCACTATGGGAAGAAGAATGTGTTTGCTTCACCTTCCACTATCATTGTAAGCTGCCTGAAGCCCCCAGCCATGCTGAACTGGGAGTCAATTAAATCTATTTTATTTATAAATTACCAGTCTTGGGTATGTCTTTATTAGCAGTGTGAAAACAGATTAATACAGTAAATTGGTACCAGTAGAGTAGGGTACTGCTATAAAGACATCCAAAAATGTAGAAGTAACTTTGGAACTGGGTAGAGGAAGAGTTTGCAAGGCTTAGAAAAAGACAGGAAGACGTGGGGAAGTTTGGAACTTCCTGGAGACTTGTTGAATGGCTTTGCCCAAAGTGCTGATAATGACATGGACAAAAAAGTCTAGGCTAAGGTAGTCTCAGATGGAGATGAGAATCTTGTTGGGAAATGGAATAAAGCTGATCTTGCTATGTTTTAGCAAAGAAAATGGTGGCATTTTGCCTCTGCCCTAGAGATCTATGGAACTTTGAAGTTGAGAGAGATGGTTTACGGTATCTGATGGAGGACATTTTTAAGCACGAAGCATTCAAGAGGTGACTTGAGTGCTGTTAAAAGCACTCAGTTTTATGTATTCACAAAGATACAGTTTGGAATTGGAACTTATGTTTAAAAGAGAAGTAGGCCATGAAAGTTCAGAAGATTTTCAGTCTGACAATGTGACAGAAAAGAAAAACCCATTTTCTTAGGAGAAATTCAAGTCAGCTGCAGAAATTTGCATAAGTAACAAGGAGCCAAATGTTAATCATCAAGATAATACAGAAATGTCTCCAGGGCTTGTCAGAGGTCTTCACAGCAATCCCTCCCATCACAAGCCCTGAGGCCTAGGAGGAAAAATGGTTTTGTGGGCTGGGTCCAGGGCCTTGCTGCTTTATGCCGTATTAGGATTTGGCGACCTGTGTCCTAGCCATGGCCAAAAGGGGCTAATGTAGAGCTCAGGCTGTTGCTTCAAAGTGTATAAGCCCCAAGCCTTAGCAGCTTCTATGTGGTGTTGAGCCTGTGGGTGCATAAAAGCCAAGAATTTGGTTTGGTAATATCTGTCTAGTGTTTGGAGGATATACAGAAACACCTGGATGTCCAGGCAGAAGTCTGCTGCAGGGGCAGAGTCCTCATGGAGAACCTCTGTCAGGGCCATACAGAAGGGAAATGTGAGGCCGGAGCCCTCACACAGAGTGCCCTCAGGGCACTGCCTAGTGGAGCTGTGAGATCAAAGTCACTGTTTTCTAGACCCCGGAATGTTAGATCCACTGACAGCTTCCATGATGCACCTGGAAAAGCCACAGTGACTCAAGGCCAGCCTGTGAAAGCAGCTGGGAGGGAACAGTACCCTACAAGGCCACAGGGGCAGAGCTACCCAAGGCCATGGGAGCCCACCTCTTGCATCAGCATGACCTGGATGTGATACACGGAGTCAAAGGACATTATTGCAGAGTTTTAAAATTTAAGTACTACCTCATTTAGATTTCAGACTTGCATGGGGCTTGTAACCCCTTTGTTTTGACCAATTTCTCCCATTTGGAATGGGTATATTTTCCCAATGTCTGCATCCCCATTGTATCTATGAAGTAACCAACTTGCCTTTAATTTTACAGGCTCATAGGCTAAAAGGATTTGCCCTGGTTCACATGAGACTTTGGAGTGTGGGCTTTTGGGTTAATGCTGAAATGAGTTAAGACTTTGGGGGATTGTTGGGAAGGCACAATTGTGTTTTTAAAAGTGAGGACATGAGAATCGGGAGGGACCAGGTGAGGAATGATACGGTTTGACTCTGTGTCCCCACCCAAATCTCACCTTGAATTGTAATAATTCCCACATGTTAAGGTGGGACCATGTGGAGATAATTAATTCGTGGGGGTGGTTCCCCCATACTGTTCTGATGATAGGGAGTTTTCATGAGATTTGATGGTTTTATAAGGAGCTTTTCCCCATTTTGCTCAGCACTTCTCTTTGCTGCTGCCATGAAAAGAAGGATGTTTTTCCTTCCCCTTCCACCATCATTGTAAGTTTCCTGAAGCCCCCAGTCATGATGAACTGTGAATCAATTAAACCTCTTTTCTTTATAAATTACCCAGTCTTGGGTATGTCTTTATCAGCAGTGTGAAGAATGGACTCATGCAGGACTGTTTTCAACAACTCATGCAGTCATTGCTATCTTCAAATAAGCCAGAAATTAGCCATAGAAGAGTAGAGCTTGCACAATGATAGGAAGGAACAACAGAACGTGCAACTGTCATGGGCACAGTGTTAAAGCTTGCAGAGAATGTGATTGTGAACATGTGCACCTCAGGTGATCCACCTGCCTCACCCTCCCAAAGTGCTGGAATTACAAGTGTGAGCCACTGCACCCAGTCTATTATTGTTACTATTAACAGCTCCACTGCATGAATAATGAAATTAGGACACTCAATGACTCTCCTTCACCTATTGACAGTAAACGATGGAACATTAAGTCAGGCTACCCTTTCCCAACTTCAAGGCCTGTGCTGTGTCTACAGATAGCTAGACTATCATATAGGCTGTCATTGTTGAAATATTAAAAATAACTATGAATCTTAATCAGCATACAGAGTCTAGCATTACTCCAATGACATTCAGGTGGTGTATAATGTACGTTGCAAGGAGAATTAACAATCAAAATTATTTGACCACTCGGGGGGGTTTCGCAGGGAAGTGTGGATGTGGGAAAACTGAAAACCACCTTGTGGTTTGACGTAAAGAGCAAGTCTCAGCCCAGGCTTCCTTGATGAGCATCAATCAACACCAGTTTTGCAGTTCCTTGTTGACTTTGTTGCCTAAATTTGGCCAAATTTCTTTTAGAGTTTTCTAAAAGATTAGAAAATCTTTTCTAATGTGTAGGATTATCCTCTGTGTAGCATCTCAAATTTCTTGGTATACAAAATGTAACACAATTAGGAAAACGCAAGATTTGGTCAGAAAGAGGGAAAATAAGGGTTATACACTGTGTTTCCAATTGACTCCAGCCTCCCAAAAATGCTCTGCCACGGGAGTGCCCTAGGTTGCCCAGTCCCCATTATTCAATGAAATAAGCTCACCAGCTGGGCTGACCTTCTTGCGAAAGTGCACAGTAAGTCTTTACTGATGGCAAGCAAAGAGAAAAATAGGCATTTTCCTGAAAAGCAGACGGCTCTCTGCTGAGAATCTTCTGAGAAGAGGGTGTCTGGGCATTTCCTGCTATTTTTATCTCCTGAGGCTAAACTTAGCACAAATGAATTAGAACTATCAATTAAAAGGAGTGGGGCAGGAGAGAAAACAGGGAAAATCTATTAAACATTCATAGACACAAAATTGCAGAAATTATGATGATGAGCGACCCTAAAGAAGTATTTTATGCAACCTGCGTGCATTCTTCAAATTATGCAAATGAATTTAATAAAATCAGAATTCATTTAAAATGTACATAACCTCAGCACCCCATCTCTCCAAGCTCATAGCTCTTCAGGCACACATTTACTCATTTTTCTGTTAATCAGTGAAGGTAACTTTTTAACCTCCCAGGGTTTGGAAAATAGAGATCCTTACACCAGAGCAAAAGCTATCTTCCAGTGAACTATGACAGGAAACCAAAATGAATTGTCTTCCATTTGAAAGTTCATAGAGAAAGAAATAAGTTAAAATGCTTTTCCTCAAACAGAGAAGATTTGTACCTAAAAATGTAAGCCCAATGTGCCCCACCATCTAGATTCACAGCTTTGCAAAAGGAAACCACCTAATATATTAAAATATATTTTGTTTGTAATTCCTTGTGTAAGAAAAGATGGGGAAAAAGAATAAAGAAAAGAAAGAAGAGAAAAAAATTTAAAAAGATTTAGAAATATGTGCAATTTTTTAACTAATTTGCATGGAATCATAGCAAGGTGGTTTTGCATAAGTTTTTTTGTAACAGGTAAATAATAAGGAAATATGTTTTAATTACTTTCATGTATTATAAATATCATGACTTTAGAATTCAAATTCAAGCTGAAATTTTCCATGTTTTAAAATACACATGTGGTTTATGAGTTCACAAAATTATAATCCATTACATTGTAATCCACTTCTATAAAATCTATAAAAACATTATAATCCACATCTACAAAACTGCACAGAGAAGTGAAACATGCCCCTGTGCCTTGGTGTACGCTGTCTATTTCTTAGCTATAAACGTCCTCATTCCATGCAGAGTGCAGCAGTAAATACTATTCTGCTTTGGCTAATTATCACAAAACCCTAATTGGGAGAGTTCAAACCAAAAAGCCCAGTGTTTTATGACATAGTCACGATATTGTTAATACAGATCGTAAGTAATGTACATTCTAGGTATGATTTACAATCGTGATCAAAAATTTCATTACAGTGGCCTATAAAATATTAGCTTATAGTCACTGGAATGCAGTTTTCATCATTTTCTAACTATGACTGTAGATCAGTTGTGTGGACACAGCATCACACTGGAAAAAAAATAAAATGCAGTTAAGTAAAAATGACATGGTTAATGCCCTTTGGGAGCTCATATTTAAAATGGAAATATAAGCTTACCCCTGAGAAAGGACAAGAGGAAATGGGCTTAAATTTATAGAAAGAAGGAACAAAGCATTTTTCCTCCTGCTCTTTCCTCCCCCACCGACCTGCAAGGTTGCTAACTGCCAGGTGACCCAGAGAATAGAATGAAAAAAATAAAGAAATTTTCTAACTGACCATGATCTTTTCCTGATGTAGAAAGGAAAAGAGTTGCACATCTGCCTGATCCTTCCTTTTCTTTAGACTCCTTTTTTTTTTT
>NW_016819796.1:200189-202272 GCF_001698545.2 Rhinopithecus bieti | reverse complement strand
AAAAAAAAAAAAAAAAAAAAAAAGAATAGTTGATCTCCACCAGTTGGTTGTGAGTTATTGATGTGGACTGTGGACACCCTGAGAATAGCAGCTTCCTTGGTTCCCTGCTCTACTCTCAGTGTACAACCCAGGGAATGGCATCCAATAAGTCCTCAACATGTGCTTTGTCACTAAAAAGATGTTCATAAAAAGGGTTAGACAGCATAACACAGGCATCTGCGAACTTTTACTGTGAAGGACCAAAGAGTAAGTATTCTGGGGTATTCTGGCCATCTGGTCTCTGTTGCAACAACTCCATTCTGCCCTTTCAGTGTGAAAGCAGCTTTGAACAATATGTAAATAAATAAGTGTGCCTGCTTTAAAAAAAAAAAATTTGACACAAGCAGGTTGACAGCTAAATTTGGCCTACAGGCTCTGGTCTGATGACGTCTCATTCAACACACACAAACGGTGGTCATTTAGGTCAAGTCAGTCTAAACGCAGAGTCTGTATGTGGCTTAGGTTTGTGTTTATAGAATTGCAAAGTCAGGACAGGACTGAAAACAAAGGGTTAACGCAGCAGACTTCTGTGGAATCTGAAGAGTAACTCCTTGCAGAAGTTCCTCTGATGTTTTCTCGAATAGCTCCAGATTCATGAATGCTGCAGTCTCTGCCAAGTGTTGACAGAGGCCATCAGTACAATACCTTGGGATGGGTTAAGTGAGTGAGTCTTTTTAAAAAAACTTCCTTGGTGACTTGAATGGCTGACTTTCCAGTATATTTAATTAATTTTAGATTATAAAACTGGAGAGTGGAACAAATTCAAGACAGAAGTCACCATCTCTTTTATATCTAACAGATTATATTCTAAACAATTTGGCACAATAAAATAGAAAAGGAGTAGGAATTAGGGTGATGGAAAAGGAATTATATTTCGTAAGCAATTACCATATGCTAGGATCTCAGCCATGTGGTATGTTTTTCATGTTTGCTTTCACTTGATTCTCACTACAGCTGGGAGATAACCATTTCCCTGACTTAGGTGAGAAGACTGAGATTCAAAAATGTTTCATAACTAGGCACATTGGTAAGAGGCAGAGTTAAACTTTAGGGTCAGATTTGACATGTTCAGGTATCCACACCTTTTTACTGCTCTCCAGACTTCCCAGATGGTGGGAATGTTCCTTTCTCTCACCTCCCAAGGTAGCATGATTGAGGGAGCAGATAAAGGCCAGAATGATGCTTTAGATATGGCTATGGGGAAGCTGTATCCCAAGAGGTGATATTTGGGCTGAGACTAGAATGATGAGAAGAAAGCAGTTCTGTAAAACTCTGAAAAATAAGACAGAAGATTAGAGGCCCCAGCATAGCAAAGTGCTTTGCCTACTTGGGGAGTACACAGAAGACCAGAAAGGACAGAAGGAAGGTCAATCTGGCTGGACTACCGTGAGCAGCAGGACTTTCAATGATAGCAGATTTTATATAGGGTTTTAGACACCATGGTAACGAATTGGATTTTATTATAGGGACACTAGGAAGTTATTAGAGGGTTTCAGGTCAAAGAAATGATTTAATCAGAGTTAATTTTTTAAAATATAATTTGTATGACTGTGTGAACACTAGACTGTAAGGCAGTGAGCACAAAGGAGTAGGGGAGCATCCGTGATGGTTAATTTTATGTGTCAACTTGACTTGGTTACCAAATGCCCAGATATTTGGTTCAACATTATTTCTGCCTGTGTCTATGAGGATGTTTCTTGATGAGATTAACATCTGAATCAGCAAGCTGAGTAAAGCAGATGTCCCTCCCCAATATGGATGGGCCTCATTCAATCTATTGAAGGCCAGAACAGAACAAAAAGCAGAGGAAAAGTGAATTCACTCTCTGCCTGTTTTCCAGACAGGACACTGATCTTCTCCTGCCTTTTGATTTAGACTCAACCAATTCCTGATTATATATATATGATCACACAGACACGCAGACACACAGACACACACACACAGAGAGAGGGAAAGAGAGGGAGGGGGAGAGAGGGAGGGGGAGAGAGGGAGAGGGAGAGGGAGCAGGAGAGGGGGAGAGAGAGGGAGAGAGCGAGAGGCAGAG